>NW_016157847.1:109380-195312 GCF_001687245.7 Rhagoletis zephyria | reverse complement strand
AGTTAACTTTTCCAATTGCGAAAAGTGTAGTGCTAACTTGACACACGTGTCAATTCTGCGCTCGCAACGTTAAGTGGATAGTCACATGCGCGAGTGGCAGTGTTGTTGCCAATTCATTTATTTGCTTTCTTTTTTTTTTTTTTTTGTTGCGTTTTTGTGTCAAAAATGTTCGATTTCTTTCCACTTTATTAAATTTGATCGAGCAACTTGTTAATTATTTATTCAAATTGTTTAAACATATATGTATGTATGTATTTTAGCATTTTATTTCGCTTTCGATTCTAGAAGCACGAATTTGCCTGCCAGCCATGGTTCGCTGTGGGGAGTATAGGAAACTACAAACTTTGATGCGAAATTTAACACAATTAATCGACTATTTTATTTTCAAACCAAACGTGCAGAAATTTGTGCAGCCAGAAGAGAAATTTTCATTTTAATCATCTTTTCATATCTACCTACCTGAAGATTTTTACGTTCGTATGTGACCACGCAAACCTGATCACGATTTTTTTTTTAAAGCTAGTTAAAATTTTCTAAATTAATAAAACAATTTTTTTTTTTTTAATGTAGGTACTACTTAGTTTACTCTGTAACAAAAACTATATAAATGGAAGTTTAAAACTGTCATCAAATTTTCAAAAAAAAATTCATACTTTTTAATAAAAATGTTTGCAAAAATTTCGGAATGCCGTTTTAACTATAATAATGAGCAATTTTGAAGTGGCCCGAAAAATTATTCAATTCAATTAAATTCAATGTTTATTGAGTCTATGATTATAAAAACTCCTACAGACTAGAATGAAATTATTAGGTGAGGAAAACTACGCTACTGCCTATTGATAGAAAATTTTATATTTAACGGTTTTGAAATTTGATTAAGAGCAGAAAGGTTGAGAAAGAGAATGTTGGAGGAGGCTTACGAGCGAAACGGACCTAAGAAATACAGTGGATCGAAATACATGTGTTTTGGGGAGTGTTGCTGGAGTGACAGACCCGACATAGACCCGACTGTCGTGGAAATACTTGTCGGTAAGTGGGTCTGGTAAAAGTACACACCACTTTATTTTATGCATGCCGGTATTATTGAGGTTAAGCTCTGACATGGAGAGCTCTTACTGAACTTAATAAAATTTCAAAGCCATTAAACGAATATAAATTTTCCAATATTTCAATTGCGCGAATTTCCTGCCTTTTCAGGCAACATACCCGAAATCACCAGCGAAGGACGCTTTTGTATACATAAATGGTGCTCCGCGACCGCATCAGTGCTCATTAACATTGAGTGCACTTATTGACATTCGACCGGCCTTCCACTGCCAGCGTAGGCACTTAATTCATTACCAAAATGGCCAGTGAATGCAATTCAACTGCAATAGAGCAATTAAATACGAATTTGCGGATATAGCTTCACAAATAAATAAGTATGTACATAAACCCATCAAAAAAAGGAATAACAAATTCGAGCGTCCACTTCAAAAACCAGCCGATAAAACACGGAAATCAGATAGTCTAGACGAGTGATATACCATATGGAATGTTGGAAATGCTTGTGACGCACGACATGCAGAGACACTACCCAGTGCAGACACGCACAATGCACATAGGAGTAGCTATACGGAAGTAAACAACCCCCAAATGCAGGCATATGGAGGCAGCCGGCAGCAACAGTAGGGGCAGACAGCAGATAACTTACTCAGAACAATGAAAAGGCTGACCAGCAAGATGGAATAAATGTGCGCACGGCAGGCAAGCTAGGTAGGCGGGCAACCGGACAACCGGACAACCAGGCTAGGCAGCCAGCTGTGTGCGACCGAAACAAGTTGAGTGGAAATGCGGGCAGCGTAATAGGGGTGAGTCACGTGAGCTGGAGGGAGTAGATGACACGAAAGCGCAATATACTTAGGCAGGGAATTAGCGACGCAAACGACGCGGGAGTGGCGCTGTAAAAGAGATCGCGAATGTTTTTCGAACAATAACTGTGTGCGCAATTAATTAAATAGTGAAATATGTACACAATTGAAAAGAAAGTTAACTTATTTGAACGTTAAATTCAAAAATAGTCAACACTGTCTTTTATTATAAGAAACGTTAATTTGCATTAACGTAGAACACGTTTTGCGATGGAAGGAAAGAAAGCAAAAATATGGCCAAGAACGCGAAGGCAGGTAATAAAAACTTTAGACAGGCGACGCAGCATTAAACGCGTCAGAGACACTGTTAAATGGCAAGCAGCCAGCCACTTATGGCTCAGACGGCAAGCAGATTTACATAAAAGCCACATAACCAGTTTAGCCACAAATGAAGCGAACTAAAAGCCAATGAAAATATGTATATTTTTATGTACTATACATATACTTGCTGCTTAAAGCACACATGCAAAAATATTTTATAATTCTTAAGTATTGCAAAAAAAATACACAAGCGAAACCAAACGAAATTAAAAAAAAATCGAAGAAACGTAGAATGGGAAGCAGTGCCAACAAAGTCCTGCCCACGGGCCAAAAATGCTAATACCGGCATGCAAAACACATTACAGACCGGCAGAATACCCACGGCTATTCAAAAATCTAAAGAAATTTAAAACTCCATATTTGTTTGCCTAGCAAAGTTATTTTTTATTTCACAATACTTTTTTGTTGTTGACTTTTAGCTATTTTTTATATCTTTCGTGTTTCGTTTTATTTCCCTGTTTTTGTTTGTATCGATCTTTTGAATAAAGAACGTTCAAGTACCCTGCGGCCTGTACTCAGTTGCTGGCCATTCCTAGTTTGCAATACAAACTACCTTGTGCTGCCCGACTGACCAGCCTGACGCGTCTCGTCGTTTGTAGCCAATTAACGAACGTCGACGCCATAGCGTGGATAGCCAACAATTTGTGTCTCATAATTTAGTTGGTCTTATGGAGTGTCATTAAACGTAATTCTGTTTCTATAGCAAGAGAATGTGTTAAAAGTGATGAAAACCAATTTAAACTCAAATGTTTTATTTAAAATTTAAATTTTGTCAAATAAGTAGGAGCTTTGTAGGCAAGAAATGACCATTAACAATCAATTTATTATCATGCTATTAAACATTTTGGGGAAATTAAGAATCCGAGTTTGATGTTCCTTATTCCCTTTTTGGTTTTTGTTTCCAAACTAGAATAAATCCGGGCCTCCAACAAAAGCAACGCCTCCAAACCATACCAAGCTATGTCATACTTAGCATTTACAATTAGGTCTTAACAAAAAATGATTACACTCCTAAGTTTAAAAAATATATGTGTATGGGCCTCATGCATTAAAAGTGAGCCTAAGCTCAAACTCAGTTTTTGCGCTGATGAAGTGAGCTTAAGCTCGAGAATTTGTACTGAAAATCGAGTCGGAGCTTAAACTCACTTTTTATGCAAAACCCGTTAAGGATTTTATACGTTCGCAACAATTTTAAAACACTTCAAATACTCACCCAAAGTTGCGTTCCCCAACTCATCTTGTTGGCGCTTTCTGCTGCTTCCTCCGCCAGTTTTGCGATTAGTTCTCAACCCCAAGCAGTAAATCCACAAAAATGAATTTTAGATCCGAAATTTTGTTTGGTTGCTTTCGTTATTTTCTAACTCAGCGCTCTATGGAAAAGTACTTTATTAGTCTTAAACGAAAGAGTTTTGCAGGTCTTGAACACAATTTAAAAAAAAGTGTACTCATATATGTATGTATGTATGTACTTCTTACTCCTGGTTTTTTGGTGGGGTACAACACAACCGCCGACACAAAATGCAGGCGGGTTTAGGAGATATTTCAAATACACTCAGGTTTCTATATTGAAACGAAAAAAAAATGGTTATACAAAAGAAATGAAAAATTAATTTATGAAATGTACATGGTATAATTCCACCATGTGAAATGTAGGTATGCGTGTATAAAGAATGCGAGAATCAAGCAAGAGTACGACGAGCAGGTAGAACGCAATGGTCGGTGCGTTCAGGTAAGACCGGAAAGAAAATACATATGTATGTATGGATGTATCTAAAGCAAACTGGTAATAAAGCCGAAACTGAAATCCAATTCCAGAATTGCTCCTCACACATTCAAGTGTATGACGATGGTGGCGGTAGTGGTTGCGATTGAGGAGTTTATGCTGGTTTTTTTCCTACTGCAATCGCCCCGACGTCCACTTTGCGGACTACTTCTACTGCTGCAGCTCTTATACCATTGTTTTTTTTTTTATTATTCATGTGCAGCAATAGATTTGGTTGTTGTGGTTGTAATTCATTGCCTTGCACACATAAATTAGGTTCAAATACCAAGGAACTCGTGATAAATATAGTTTCAAAAGTGTAAGAAACGTAATAATGGGAAGTAACCAGATAGGCAGCTGATTGATTAAATAAGTAATATTAATCGGTTGTAAGCAGGTGGGAATAAAAACCAAGTTTAAATTTTTAGCAAGACATTTTTTTCCGAATCAAAATTATGTTTTGTCGACGATTTTCTATTTGTTTTTTAATTTTTCTTTTGCATGCTTTTCCCGATTTTCTTCGCACATTTTACGGCCTTGCTTTTATTTTTGATTTTCTGTCTTTTCGACATGAACTTATTCACTCCAAATTTGACATTTTTCGCGAACAGTTTTCACATAACAAATTTTTCGTAAACTGAAGGCATAAACGATAAATGGGAAATAATCTTATTGAATATTTTTTATGATTTTAAATTTTTCACTTTTGTTTTATAGCACTTCTCTGGTGCTCTTCACATTTATTTACTTTTCGTTTATTTGATTTTTCACTGCAGTTTGTAAGAAAATATGCACAAAAATGTAGCACGTTCCAATTTTTACACAGTTGTGGAACTTGAACAAAATCTAAAGACGCTGCTAGAAATATTTATATCACAAGATTTTCAGTTCTTTACTTCACAGATTTTCCATTGTCGCGTCTTCTAATAGCGCGAAATATCAATTTTTCCATTAAACAAGAATCCAATCGCGTTTAGAATAATTTGTAACTTATATCGAATGCAGTTGTGACAATTTCCTTTTCGGTACATTTCTTTTTTGTTGTACTTTGTACACCACATTCGCAGGTGTGCAATTGTATTTGTATATGGATGTGTGTGAATCACCCGTCTTCTACCACATTTTTTCATCAATTTTTCCACACATAAATTGCTTTTTAAGTCGAATTCGTCAATTTGCAGCCACCGCCCTTGTGAATTATCACTTAGCACTTACAAATTTTAAGCTCTATTTATGATTTAGCACTGTAAATTTTAGATACAATAATTTTATCTATGGAAATTTTTTCCCAATCACACAAAGAGCAACAACAATGACGCGGCGCTGCAAACAATTTGCCGCAGTCAAACCCCGTTTACCTGGAAATTCACTCGAAAACTGACTCGGATTTTGCTATCAGGTTTTCGCTTTTCGTCATAAACGAACAACACTGACAGACAGCGTTGCCGTTTGGCTACAATTGTGCCCAAAGTACCAAAGAAGGTGAATCTAAAACAAAGAACGTAAATTTACGTTCTTTGATTTCGGTCAGATTGGCTGAATAGAAATTTATACAAGGTGGCACCAATAGAGCAAAAACTAAAATTACAATGACAAATTATGCCCACAATGAAAGCTTGAATCATGAAGCTTGAATTACCACGAATGTACAACAAACACGTAAATTTGACTCCACCACGTATGAATATGCCTTGCATTGGCAAAGAACGTAAATCTAGATATACATACATAGATATATATATATAGAATAGAGTTACGTTCTTTGTTCTTATACATTTACGTTCTTTGCAAATATGCCATAAACTGTGTCACACGGCAACACTCGATCGATTTGACAGCGGACAGCGTTTTAGCAGAAATGAAAATTTGATAAAGTGCGATCATGATTCAATAATACAAGGTTCGATAAACTGACAGTTGTCTCTCTCGCACCGCTCCCTTAGCAGCGACACCGTGTTGCTTCTTTGCAAATTTACATGGAAACAGTGCAGCTTTGGTGTGAAATAAAAGTATAAGCTTTCGTGCAATATGTTTATTTGTATATGCATATAAAGCATATTTAACTTATGGAAACATAAGCATTGGATGTTTACATCAATCTCATAGTGCTCTTATTTTAATTTTGAGTAATTTTGCAGTTTTTATACAGCTAAATAGCACATAAATTACGCAATTCACGTAGATATATCAATATTACGTTTAAAATGCCAGATTTCGTGCAAATACATTAGAGTTTACAAAAGGAATTTCACTACTAATTGCCTACTTTTCTACTACCATTTTCGCAACAAGGGATTGCATTCTTGCCCTTTCTCTGTCCTTCGCAAATGCAACCTTTTGTAAGGGAGTGTCAAACCGCAGCTGTCAATAATTATCTAACCTTGTATTATTGAATCATGAAGTGCGATTAGACATGGCAGTGTACAAGCAAGTTGAAATTATTTCTAGAAAGCGATTTGCGTTTTCTGGTGCAACTTTTGCAATTTTTACGCTTGATCATAAACTTTCGCATTTATTTATTGTTCTGTTTTAATTTATTAAAGGTTCAACCTTTGAGCAGTATATAAAAGGAAATCTCGGATTTCGGCATTTCGGAGGGTTGTTAATTTTCCTTCACCGGCTTGCGGAATTTCGTTTGTATCCATACCCGATACATTTTAAGCATTCGACCCCTGTTGACTTGCAATCGTCGATCCACAATGCTTTGCTCTTCTACGAAACCAGCTTTACAAAAGAGTTCTCGTACCTCTTCCTGGGTAAAAAAGTAAACCATTGTACCATCACCACGCACGTAGAAGTTATCTTCCAAACATTTTCCGCTCTTGAAACGCAACTGCGCCATATCATAACGCCCGTAGTCACGGAAAAGCACCAAGCCGCCTGGTCGCAAGTAACGGAAGCAGTTATCAGCAATAAGTTTCATTTTTGCCGGCTCAATTGCAGATAGTACAAAAATTAGCACAATTATGTCCAATGAGTTTTCAGCAAAAGGAACTTGCCATTCTTCAAGGGTAGCGTCCATGACAAACACTTCGCATCGTTTGGAATCATATTCCTTGCTCGTGCGTAGTATTTCAATAGCGCGTGCAGAAAAATCACAGCCATAAACTTTTAAATTCGGCTCTTGGCTATATTTCAATATAGGTAATATAGTGTTTCCCACACCACAGCCCAATTCGAATATGCTTCTGGGTTCTTCCACTTTATCTGTCTGCGGCGCAGCAAGTTCTGTGAACTCCGTAAATAACCAATGACGGTCTTTGAAGAAACGGTTTTGATGCACTCCATAGAAAGAATCCCAAAATTTATCGGCATCGGTTTGAAATTTTTCCTTATCTTCCGCTTTCATTTTCTCAGTGGAATTTTTGCTTACCGCCGCAAGCGCTGCACGCTCCTGCTCGTCATCCCATTCCACATTGTCCCTGTGGATGGTTAAGAATAAGCGAATAATATGATTAGTAGTACGATAATTAAAAAGCTATACCAAGCATTAAATTCATATACATCACGTGGATTGTTTAAGAATCTACCACCAGCTGCTGGTTTCTTCCGATAGCGCGTGTGCTCCCACTCTGAGCACTGACGGCATTTCAAAGTAAAATTGTATGTAAACTTCAGATATTTACCAAGCATTGTGCTTAAAGACATCATTGTCATCAGTCAGGAAGCGATTTCCAAATTTTGGACGCTTATCTTCATCAGTGTCAGTCAGCTCCGCAGGATTATCCTCATTTCCCAATGTACTCATGTCAAATAAATAAGTAGACGTATTTTCCTCATGTTTACATATATGCGTTGACAGCTGCTGCTTCTTCTGATCAGAGAACGTAAACGTTCTCTGCTGACAGCTGCTGGAAGGAAGCAAACGGTGAATAGAACCGGAAATAGTTCTGTAATTTACATGTATTATTTAAGCTTCAAAGTGTTAATTGAATTAAATACTATTAGCCTTATTCCTAAAAAATAAAGTAGGTTTAAAGAGCTTTCATAAAATTACGTTTTACTACTTACTACTTTATTTTTCATTACTAATTATTTACATTACTAATTTATTTTTATTTCGATTAGCCGAAAAAGCAATGGCTAAATGGAAATTGTGTTGGAATTCCGTCAGTGCTTTTGAAGCTTCTTGCAAAGCTGTTGTTAAATGACATTCTGGCTGTAAATTAGTAACAGAAAACATGCAGCTGCTCACTTCTCGGAAGTCTTCAGAGTTTTTGTACGAAATCACTGGCCACAAAGGAATTACCTGCCTGATTCCTTCCGACTATCAATGCATGCAAATACATATACACATACATATGTATCTAAAGGAAACAATCGCGCCCAGGGATAGTTCCACATACCTGATTATATATGTATGTATGTATCTGCTCGTTAAAAGCAGTATCTGGAACATTTAATTTTGGTATATTCCTGGTATAAAAGAATGGAACTTCAAACATGTAGCAGCAGTATTCAGATCACTATCATTGAAAACGGTTGAATTTAAAAATTGTAACTCCAAAAACAGCAGGTAGTTTTCTTTAGTAAAATATGAGTTAAGTTTAAATCTTTGCGGGTATGACTTTGTTTTTTTTTTTTCTTTCAAAACAGCAATGGAAAAGTCAATTTTAGAACTGAATGATGAATGTTTACTGGCGATATTTGAAAAGATGGGAAGAGTTGCACAAGGGATGTGGTCACGCGTCTGCAAGCGATTTGCAAAAATCTACTGCGAATATTACATTCATAAACTTATCATACAAGGCTATGACGATACACTTTTAGATGACCGTTTCGTTCAAATTTTTGGTCACTTGATCGGAACAGAATTGTTTCCCTTGAAAGATATCAAATCGCTGAAATTCGATGAAACCTGTTCCATATATTACAACAAATTCTTCTTCAACATGCTGCGACACGATCATCCGAGTATCGAACGGATAGAACTATATGGATTTTTAGATAAAGACATAAACAATTTATTGCCACTGCCAAATGTTAAGCGCTTGCATTTCAAATACACTACAATAACTGGTAAGTTGCCCTTAAATATTTACTTTTTATGTGTAATGTTTAAATATTTTCACAATTCTATGTTCGTGCGTACGTTGCTGACACATCTGTGTATGCATTTTTGTAGGCAAACATTTAGATCGGCTGCAAACTCTGGAGGAATTAAAGATGGAAGGCGCATCCAGTTTTGAATCCAAACAATTGCTCGTCATTGCCAAAAACAATAGGCTGCGCAAACTGATAATACGCAATAGTCCAGTGGTATTTGCTCCAAAGCATGCACTAGAAATAGTAGGAAATCTTAAATATATTGAGGAACTGGAACTGAATTGGAATGAAATTCGACAGTACCAAGTTTTAGGAGCATTACCTCGATTAAAAGCGCTAGTCATTAATGATTTCAAAACATTTCAATGTCCCAAATGTAAAGAGTTCGATCGAGGCGTAATTACGCGACCTACCAATGCACACAACTTTGGTATGTGCAACTGCGGGCCATATGAGGCGAAGTTTCTATTCAGAGCGCTGGCAGAAAACAAAAAAATGGAGCAGCTCATATTCATTGGCTATCGATTGACAACGCGTGACCTCAAACACATTTCACAGCTGACAAGCTTGAAGATACTCTACTTGGCGGTAGATAACCTGCCTGTCTACATTTCTTTGGCTATGTTTAGCAAAATGCGGCACTTGGAGGTGCTTGATTTGGGATATTCCTGGAAACTGCCAAAAGATGCACTAGAACTATTGAAAAATTGTGAAAACCTGAAATTTGCAAATTTCGGCAATTGCGAAGGATTTAAAGATGATTTTATTTTAAAAGCTATAGACATAGTGAAGAGTAGAATACCGACTTCTGCGGAGCCAATAAGACTACAGCTTTTGAATGCAGATATTGAAAAAGAATTTCTAGAGGTAATTATAATACATAAAATGGCGGAAAAAAGCGACTGAGTTAATATGTTGATTGTTTTATTTTATTTGTTATTTTTATTTTTAGGAGGAACATGTCAAGGCTGCCGAATCTTGGATAACATTTTATTGTTATATGCAATCTGAGCAAAAAATTCGCCTCTGTCGTAATTATTATTATCTACTTGCTTGCTAAGTTAGCGCTGCGGAGGAAGAGCAACTTGGCAACAAACTGGTTAAGAGAGTGATATAGGTTATATCTTAGGTTTATCATTTTTAAAGCAGCTGTACACTTAAACAGTTTTGAGTTTGATTCTTGCATTGGTGATATGATGGCAAAATTTTCCTATTACTTGCAAAAGATGCAAAAAAACTTTTTGCAAGCAACACTATCGCTGCTGAAACGTATGTATGTATGTATGTACGTACATATTTTAATTTATATGTATTGAAAGTATTTTAGCAATAAATCACTCTGCTCCCCTTAGTTACACTAAAATTACGACAATACTCACATTTGTAATAGAATAAACATAACGTTTAGAACTTAGTACGTATTACGAGCATTTACGCTTTTAAACTGAAAAAAAAAAATTAAAAATTTCGAAAGTCTCAAGATTTATACAAAATATTATTTCGAGATTTCCCCATTTTTCACTTTTTAATTATTAGGTAATTATTAATTAGTGTTTTATCTTAAACTTGAAATTTATCAAACCTTGTGTAATATATACATAAGTACATACATATGTATGCACCTAGAATAGAGCTTCGAGCTTTCAACTTTGATATACATACATACAAACATATGTATTTAAGGTTGTCATCTATTTAATTTATTTTTGTTTGTAAGCGCAGTTATTATGCTGGACGATATACATGTAACTTCTTTAAGGTAGAGCAGAGAAAATTTACGATAAATGTTTTATACAATAAATAAAAAGTTCCATTATGTTTGTATAAGCAATGCAATACATATATTGCCATAAAAAAACACGATCTTAAAACAAATAGCCTAGGCTGCAAAACTTGCAAAACAAATGTCTTTTACTAAAAAAAAAATCTCATAAACTTTTATACACATATCCTTTTCTAGTGGCTTCTTTTAATAACTCGTATTTAGCTAAAAATAGATTTCTCAACTGATGCGCTTCAAATTCGCAATTCCTTTGCTTCTTTTAATTACACACAAAAGTGCAAAATTCATTCATGAGCAGCTACAACAAATACATTCGCTTCATACGCAAGAGTTGGACTCTCAATCTCCCAAACTTTTTGTGCTTTTTTCCTGTGCGCTTGCGCCAAACGGAAGTCTCCAAAAAGGAAATGGATGTATTGCGAATTGTGTAACAATAGTTAGTTGTCTCCTTTTCGTCCACGATACAACCAGTCTAGGCTGGTAGCAAAAATTCCAACACATTTTCGTGGTTGCGTACTTTCGAATATTCAGCGCGCACCCGAGCGACGTGGAGCTGTAGCCGAGCAAGGAAAATTTTTTCGCAGTTGGATAAAAATTTACCGTAAGTGAAAATGTGTTCTACGCATGAAAAATATATGGAAAATTAATTACTGTTCTTAAAAAAAGTGTAAAATACATAACGAAATATTAAAAACAAATCAAGTATTCGAGGATTTATAGAATACAGCACTGATTGTGTTGCCTACTAGTTTTTAATAGCGTAAATGCAGTTTTTTTTTCGCTAGCGAAAAAACTATTGAAGTGTTGAACCAGGTGTCACTAATGTAATGATGCGAAAAATTTCATTGATTTTTCTACGCTGGCAAACGTTGTGAAAATAGTGCAGAAAAAATAAATAATTTGCATTTGGACTACATTGCATCACTGAATATGCAAATATTTTTTTCTTTTATTCAATAATTATAATCTTAATTAAATTTTTTTATGCATAAATAATAGTATCAGTTTTACATACATTTATTCTTTAAAATTGTTTAAAATGCAATATTGCTATTCTTCTCTATTTCCCAAATAAAAAACGGCCAACATTGTAGTGTCAAGTTTCGCTTGTAAAACATAATTTTAATAAGGGCTGAATAGACTTCAACATCTAGTGAAAAAAAAAAATAAACGGAGGGCACATACGAAATTCTGCGAGTCATCCACTGAAAGGCAGGAAAGCAGCCGAAACATTTACGCGTAATCTCTGTATTCTTTCGAAGTTCGAATGCACAAAGCTGCCTAACTTCGAAAACAACCCTACGGCATACAATCAAAAACAAAAACAAAAAACACACAACCAACACCCCTGCTGCTGCAATTGTAGATATTTTGTGAGTGGTGAGTAAGAAACGTCAGTCAGTGGCCAGTCATACTTTGACCGCTTTAACATACTTACTTAGTCAAATCAAACTTATATTCAACGTTGTGCATTTTTTTCTTTCAAATTTCTCCCCTTGCTTGTATCACAGTTCCAACACGCCGTCAGTGCCAAGGAACGCATCTCGCATCTTTTACCGCTGTAGACAACACCTTGCCGCACCCTATCGCCCACACGCCTAGGAAGGAGCAGCAGCTTGAGCCACAGCCGCAGCAGCGCTATCGACAACAACTAATATTAAATTTTTCTGCTCAGTGTAACAGTGTACTCTGTGCTTTTAGTTCCGCAGTCGCCGAGCAAAGTATCGCAACAAAGCAAGGAATATGTAAGTGGCTGACATTATTGATTTTGCAAATCACTCTCGACTTTTTTTAGTGTGCTCCTTCGCTTTAGTTTAATTTCTTTGCAATTATTTACTTATAATTTTTCTTTTTACTGATTTGTACTTAAATTAACTCAACGATAAAAAGGATAGTGGCGTCCTTAATTAATCGCGGTACAAATAGCGATGCCCTTGTGGTGTGTCAACACCCACTCAACTAACTACTCAGTCGCTAGTTCTATTACCAAACAGTTAAGTGTAGTGGTATTTGATTGGTTCGTTTCTAGTGAATTCGGAAAATTGTCTAGTAGGGGTTTCTGCTCTTTTAACCCTTTGGAGACAAATAGAAATCAGTGAATGAAAATGTTAATTTACTACCAAAGAAAATTGTGTGACTAAGCGGGAGGCCCCGTCAACTTGAAACTCGGAAAAACTCGAATTTCGAATTTATCTTTCAAAGAAACTATTACAATTCGTTAAAAGTTTCAAAATATGCTTGGTATAGAGGTTTTCGGTTGGTCCGTCAAAGCGTGTTTTCTGTCGGGGTTTCGGTTCGGTTCAACGATTCGAGAATTAAAAAAAAAAAAACTATATTTGTGTTATTTTTATTCAGTAACAGTCAAACAAAATACATAAGAACATATCGATACCTGAGCGCAAGATCGATCTATCTCGGCAGCTAGTTTGAAACCGGCCTATCTCAGCACATTTTCAATGTATTTTCAGCTGAGATAGGGCGTTCTTGAACTAAATTCTGAGATAGGAGGTTCTTGAACAATTTTCTGAGATAAAATGCGGCGTAAATGGGACACATTCCCAATAAAGTTTTGTGGTCAGGACTTTTCCATAACCTCAAAAAACGTGTCCCTGATATGACATTCGCCATGTTGCTAACGTGATGGAAAAAAACTGACCTCGGCTTTGTATTCAGCGACCGCAAAACGCATAGTACGACTGTTTTTGGAGATTTTACATTTTTTTACATATTTTTATTTTTTTTTAATGGAGATGTGTTTTTTCCATCTTAAAAGCTAATTACTGTGGTCACACTTGAATTCTGGATAGTCCTCGCTTGGCGAAAAGGAGGGACCTACAGTTTTACGCCGACTCCGAACGGCGATTGTATTTTTATAAGAAGTTCATTTTCGAGGCAGAAATTCACTCGGAGGTTTGTGATTGCCTGCAGATGGGCGACCGTTATTAGAAAAACTTTTTTTTTGTTGTTTTTGATGTTAGTCGGAAGATGGGCTCTATCCCAGGTCCTGAGGAAGGGTACTGCGCACTTCTAACTACACCACAGCGGTGTAGCGGATATAACCCTCGATAAATGGTGCAAAAGAGAAATCTCTAGCAGAGAGCAGTGGACCCAGCTCGTTCTATATTTTCTCCAAGATTTCCAAAGCTTTCAATACATTTGGGGTATTCACAACGGTGTCGTAAATGTCGTATTGTTGTATGTCGTAATCTTTCAACGCCTAAAAAGTATATTTATTTTCGCAGTGTTAAAAAATAGTTGGTTGTGGTTTCAAATTCTCTAAACATTTATTTAAGCTTTTAAAGTTTACGACATACAACAATACGACACTTACGACACCCTTGTGTATCCCTCAATTGTTTTTGGACGGGGACAGTATAAAAGCTATAGCTAGCCAATATGTACTACTATTGAGTGAAGCGAACTCCAGTTCCAGTTTACCAAAAATTACCGGTCACGTACTAGTTTTTTGTTTCACCTTGTTAAGTGTGCATTAACCACCTACATACATCTACATATAGTAAACACTTATGAGTGATTGTATGTAGCGTTGCGAATCGATGCGACAGCCGGAAATCAATTAATGAACACCAAGGGACTATATTTATTAATTAATAATTAAGAGCCACTTTGCGGTGAACGATACTGCGAAATGCCAAAGTCTACATCGCTCTGGAGGAAAATTGTGTTGCTGTGAAAATACTTTTCGCAATATATTTTTTTTTGATATTTAATTTAATAATTTGGCACACGGCAACTTCTAATTCTACTGCGAACTTGGCAAAGTGTGTACATTGCACTATGTATTGATTAATTTCATCACAGCTCAAAGCGTAACAAGCGTATGATTCATTGGGAAAGTTGTGGCTGCACTGCTGGCATAAATGGCTGGTCAACAACTCTGATAGGTTTTCATCGCATTTTAGTGGTACTTTTGTATAGAATTGAAATTTTTTTTAATTTTCCAGCATGGGAAATAAGTAATGAACAAGGGTAGCTTAATAAAACGGGCATTAAACTACAAAGTGTAAGCACATTTTTTAGGGGCGAAATAATTGCAACTCAGGATGAAAGACCTTGATCTATATAGTAAAACTTCCAATTTTTTTGCAGTCTCAGGCAGGGTTGCCACTGACGAAATCAAATACTTACCATCTATTTAAAAAAAAACTACCAAATCTGGATAATATCTACCAAAAACTTTTTCAGTTATTTTAATAAAAACTATAGATTTGTTCTTTGTTTAGTTAGTTCAATAAAAAAATTTTAGTAAGTAATTTTTCTTTAACCAATGACATTGTATTTGAGGTCATATTAATGAAATCTTCTCGGTTTCCTTCAACTAAACACGAAACTTCATCATTTGAAAAAACTACAACTGGAGTTATTGTAGACAAATATAGGGACTAAAAAATCGTTTGGTAATTTTTTACAATGTTTTCCAGTTAAAAATTTTGTAATTTAATTTTTGAAAAAGAATATTGTTTGCGCTTTAACGAAAATTATAAAAATCAAGGATTAAAGCTATGCATATACCACATTTAGAAGAATTTAACAAATTAGCGCCAACATTTCGAACTTTTTCTCTGATTTTTTAAAACATTTTTGGGTTTACAGTTTTTAGTCCATTGAATTTAAATTTTTTTTTTGCCACCGGACTTTTGTGTCTTTTTTAATTTAGCAACTGCCATTTATAAAACCGGCGTTAATTTTTGTTAAACTTTTTTTGCAAACAATCATAATGTGTAATTACCTGCCTGTTCATTTTTTATTTTTATTTGAAGGATCATTTAAAATATTTAGGCAATCAAAAGCTCCTCAGGATTCCAGCAAAATGAGTTTTGAATAGAACACGATATGTTCGCCTTTTATCGAAAGCGTTAGAAAAATAATGCAATTAAGTAGACTATACTTTTAGAAAGAAATTTAAAATAAAAAGATAATTAGAAAAAATAAAGCGAGAACGAAAAGTTGTAAAGTTCAAGTAAAATACTTTAACAAAAATCTACCAACCCGAATTTTTTCTACCAATTTTGGTAATAATTTACCAAAGTGGCAACCCTAGTCTCAGGTCAAATTTGTTTTTTTATGGCCATATTAAATTTGCAATTTTTTGCCTAAGTGTTTTAAGAATAAGTGGGAAAAGTGTTAAAATTCATATCGGAGCGACATACACATGTAGTAAAATTTCACGAGGAAACATTTTGTGGAGCATTTTAGCCCATTAGCTCTCTTACGTAAGGGTCATTTTGACCCCTTTTTTGAAAATTTATGAATAAAATGGCATTTCGGGGGACTTTATAGGTTTAAATGTTCTAGAAAATTATTTGTCGGAGAATTTCACTTCGATTGAGTAAATGCAACTGTCAATTCTTGGCAAATTGAAAAGGCTTTCAATGAGTTGTGCGGCTGAGTGATTTTACTCAAACGAGTGAAAGCAGTCTCAATGATGGTACCACTTGTAGAGCACGAATAATATTGCTTGCTTTATGAAATTTGCTAAATTATAAAATCACGGTCATAAAAAAATAAATCGTTCTCGTACTTATGCATACGATCAAAAAGAAAAAAAAATCTTAACATTTATTTATGAAATAATTTTTATTTTCAAGCTTATCACATTTATTTAAAACTCTGTTACAATAATGGGCAAGAAAGACAAAAAGAAGGAAGAGTAAGTGGATAAATAAAATAAATTATACGATCAGTGTTCCATAAACATAGTTTGGGTATCGCTAAAAATTTAAAATTAATATGTAAACAAAATGGTAGGTAGGAAGTTTTGCTATATTATTCATTGCTTGAATTAAACAGCGTTTTTAATTCTTTTATTTGGTATTACTTTACACATTACGCTTTTGATAGATATCTGTCTTTATTTTTATTTTTTATTTTAATTTTGATTTGAATTTTTTTTAATATTAATTTATGCTCAAGTATAAGTATTTATGTGACATACAACATTATTGCCTTTACTCACTTGTATCATAAAAAATTTATAGGGCGGAACCAGCACCAGCAGCCGATGCTCCACCAGCCGATAACGCCGCTGGCGGTGAGGGCGGTGATGGTGAGATTGTCGGTGGACCGCGCAATCCTCAACAGATTGCTGCACAAAAGCGGTTACAACAGACGCAGGCACAAGTCGATGAGGTAAGTCAAAGGAAAATGGATTTCTAAAAAAAATTTCGAAATGAACTTTTCAAGAAACGAAAAAAAAAATCCATTAAATTTTTCACCAAAATATGAAGGCTCTAAAAGAAATAAATATAGTTTGCTATGTTTGCGTATCTTTATATTTTTACATACTTAAAAGCAGAGACTTCTGAGCGGTAAAATCTTTTTTTTTTTGAGAATTTTTCTGACAACCTTCCAAAGAATTTTTGGTCTCCGGAATACCGGAATATTTAGCTTTCAGACGAATCTCTTATATAACCAGCCCCAGATATTGAATTCTAATGATCCGGTCAAGAGAGCGTGGTTGCCAGAGTTGCCTGGTCTTCATCTGCAGAAATGAAAAAATGCTGATTATTTTCAAAAAGGAAAAATTGCATAGTTAGCATCGTTTTTTTCGCGTGCCTGCAATTTACTCCCTTTTATTCTGACCGATTTTTCTACTTCATTGATTTCGCAAGGTCGTCGATATAATGCGAACAAATGTGGAGAAGGTGCTTGAGAGAGATCAAAAGCTATCGGAATTGGATGATCGAGCTGATGCCTTACAGCAGGGTGCTTCGCAATTTGAGCAACAAGCTGGTAAACTAAAACGAAAATTTTGGTTGCAAAATTTGAAGGTACAGTGGGGCAAAATAAAAAAATTGCATTATAAATTAATTAAATATCAAATATTAACAATATATTTTCCACTCGTTCAACAGATGATGATTATTATGGGCATTATTGGACTAGTCGTTGTGGCCATTATTGCAAGTAAGTGTCCGAGTGCTATTTGGCAGAAAACCAATATTAGTAAAATGCATATAAATAATAAAAACAAAAATAATTTTTATTTTTTACTCTAATATTAAAACTGTCTTTAAAAAATAGACAAACGCACATACATACATATTTTTGTAGTGACTTTTGAATGATTAACTTTGCACAATTTCTTACAATTTTAAAACTTTTATATAAAAAAATTAGTTTTACATAGTAATACACACTTTATTTATAACGAAAATTTATTTTAAAAGTCTTTCGGATTTTTTAATAATTTTCAGCACACGTTTTTATTGTACTAAAAAAAAAATGTAATATAAAAATGTCTCTCTTTAGCTGTTTATATACAACTCCTTTATTTTCAAAATGAAATGCACACAAAACATTTGTCAACCAACATGCGCACTAAATTTTCAACAGCTCACATTTATCAACACAACATATTTTTTTTTTAATTTTTTTTTTTTTTTTGTAATTACCACATATTTGTATTTACTTTTTTTTATCTTACTTTTATAGGTAATTTTATGTAGAGTGCTAGCAAATATTTTTAAGCAAGCGAAAGAATTTATGTATGTATTACAAAAGCAAGCATTGAAAGCTCTTCGAAACTAAAATTCGTAGTTGAAATTGCAAAAGAGTACAATATTGTGTAAAATAAGACGTATTCGCACGCGTTCATAAGTGCTTAAGTGCAGCGCGCAATAAATATTAACGTAACAGACGCTATAATTGTGGTACCTAGCTACCTACATACATACATACATATGTACATGCATACCATGTATACTCAATAAATCAGTAGAGATTCATCAATCAACACTCACTCATCGGAGAAAGCAAATCGGAAGAAAATCCAAGCTTCATAAAATCAAATTGTCAATTAAGTAGAGTACTCATGTCAATCTCACCAAGGCACAAACGAATTGAAAACAAAAAACAACAAAAAAACAAACAACAATAAAAATATATATTGGAATTCAAAATTCTACCAAAGCTATTATTATCTGTTTTGTAAATAAATAATTGGAATTAGCTGAATTGATTGAGCGTGCGTCACCAAACCACCTTTTCATCACATCGAAAGTGCTTTGCAATCATTTCAAGTACAATTAATTGGCAGCTGCACCACAGGTTCGATATGAGCTGAGTAAAATTCTCGTTTGGCGGGGAGTATAAAACTCTCTCGCAAACGCTTTAGTAATGTGTAGTAGTAGCTTTTATTGTGCAATTGTGTTGTTGTCTTTGGACATTGTAATCACATTAACATTCACGTGGAATTCGAGTTCGCTTCGGCTTTAAGTACTCGCAAATATCCAAAGAATACGCATTCAGAATATCAAAGTCTTCCATGATTTATTTCATTTTTTTTTGAAGTTAAAAGCCCACATAAAGCATCCAATGGCTACTTACAAAAAATGTTAAATTAATTATTAACTATTCGTTTTCGTTGCTGTGTCAGCTTTGTGAACATTTTTTCACACGCATACAAAGCGAATTTTCGTGGCAGCAATGTAAATATTTGAAAATACGTTGCATACTTCTGAGCGTAAAAACTGAAGACTTAAGTAAAGAACTCGATCGCTGAATCTCAGCGCGAGATTCTTGTTAAATGATTTCTTCTTAGAAGCAAAAAAAAAGAAAAAAACAAATCTGAACGCGATTTTTGTGATTTTGACGAGACATTCGACATTTCATAGCAAAGTGTTTTAGCTCCAAGTGGTGTTGTTGAGAGTTCACGTTTGTGACGTTTGTTTGTTAGTTTAATTGTGTGTTTGTACGTTAATTTCCCCCTTGTGTGCGTTCACCTACATAATTGTGTGTAATTTTGAATTGAGCATTACTTTATTGTTATAGAATTATGTTAAAGATTTTTATTTATTATTTTTGATTGAATTTATCTACATACATTTATGATCGGTATGCAGATGAATGAAAAATTGTGAAAGGGGCAAATAATATCAAACTTTTTGATTATTCGCTATAAATACAATAAATTAAAAATATAATAGTTTCATCTGCATACTCAATATTTATTAATTTTATATTGCCTGATTTTTCGGCTTAAGAATTTTATTTTCAACTCTCGAACCGTTGATGTTTTTTTTTTTTGACAAAAATTTGTGAATAAAAGACAAGCTAGTGACACATATTTTTTTTATATCTAATATTTATTAAACAAAAATGTCTTGATACTCGAGCGGGAACGTTAAGATTTACTTCAGCTAGAATCAAGCCTGTCATTAATTTAAAGATAAATATTATATCTAGCATTTCTCGACGACTTGCAATTTTAGACAGATTAAAGAGCTTTAGACGACTAAGTAGTTTAAGTTAATTAAACCCTGAATCCCAGTTAAAATTTTGCAAAGCAAAAATTAAGAATTCCAAACTATCGATTTTTTTTTCTAATATTGGTCTAACTGAAGTTGTAAAAGGAGCTTTTGTAACATAAGGATCGCTGAATTCATTTTACCATCACTTTAAAAATGCAAATATGCCTGTAGCTTTATTGACAAAAGCTTTAATATGAAGGAGGAATTTCTGTTTGGAATTCATTGCGATACACAAATCGGCGAAAATGGGTACCAGTTCCTGATTGGGAATTGATACTGAACAAAAAGTTGAACTGACATTCGAGAGAAGCACATAACTACATTTTTTAAGGTTCAGTGGCAAAAAATTTTCATATCACCAACTAACGATGCTGCTTAGATCCGCTTGCAACAAATATCTTGCTGCGATAAATATTGAATTTGAATATTTTTTTACACATAAAATAAGAATATTTTCGAAACTAATGACAGGTAAAACAATTTTTTCAATTTTTTTTTTATCGATTGTTGCATATTTCTGCATAATTTTCTATTCATAGCGGGATTATTCATCCATAAAAAATATTGTCGAAAATTAAAATACAGGGTAATACAGGTTACAAAGAATCGTTTAGTGAAAGAGAGTTCTTAAGAACATTGTTCTGAAAATACCCATTGCTGCCAACCTCAAATTTCAGACTAAATATTGTAGTATATTTTCAAAGAAAGTGTGGATTTTTTGCTTACATACATACAAGAGATCAGTGGAAAGATAGATGCAATCTTTTTTAGCGCCCCATTTAAAACTTTCTATACTGACAGTTCCAGCACAAAAAATTGAAGGGGGAACGCCTCGCGTAACTTCAAACGCTTCGCTGCTTGAGGTTTAATGACAATGGGGTTGGACTCAGAGCGATTGGATGATAAGCGTACTTTTAGTCATAGTCAGCAATTTTGCAATAATATAAAAACGATTTTGACTAAAAAAAAAACTGTATATTTAACGGTTATTTTCGGTCCCTGTTATATAGGCCTCATTATATATTTATCTCGGCCTATACTCGTTTTTAAGTCAACCCAATCCATTGTTACAGGAGAAGAAGCTTCCCGCCTGAAATGGGCAGATCTTGAATATTTGCTTTTATGCCTACTTACTTAGTAATCCATGTACGCAAAAAAGCGTTGCAAAAGTTCAAGTCTTTTCTGACCAGTGCACAGTGGTTCAACATTAGCATTTGGTGTTCACATTTTATTGAAGCCTTAGTTTTTCACTCACTTTCATAAATTTTTTTTTAATGAAATCTAATAAAATTGTCAAAAGACTAGTTGAGCCGGATTCTTAAATTTTTGTTTGTTTGTATTAAATTGTTTAGTGCAAAAAGCATAAGAAGTAGAAAGAGTAGAAAAGGGATTAGTTTTAAAGAAAATCGAATCTCCTGTTCCAGTTAATAAATGTTACATAACAAAAACTTGTTGAAAACAAATAAAATAGAATAAAAAAATGATTGAAATGTTATAAAAAGATAAAATTTTTTTCGGTTTTGGTATGCAATTAAATAGTTCTTTAAATTTTAGTGCAAGTTGCAAGTGGCTAAGAGTTTGCGTTTAATTTGAATAATATAACAAACGCTTTTATTTCACATTTAGCATGCAGATGTGCTCAAAACGTTAGCGAAAAAAATTATTGCCAACTGCACTTTATTATACTAAAATTTAATGATCTATAAACTGCATACCCAACATTTTTCAAGAAACTAATTTTTTTTTTAATTTTGGTGAAAATTTTTTTTAAACATTTCAAATTTTTCTAGTGATTTTTTTCGGTTTGGGGTAACCCTACAATTTTTTTTCAACTAGTTTTTATTATAGCCGTCATCGATTGTTAGCTTTCATTAAGAAAATAAAATTAGTCAAATTGAGTAAAAAATTTTGGCTCCAGTGAATTGTGAACACAAAATGCCAATTTTGAAGCACTGTGCAGTGGTGGATTGTGACGATCAAATATTTTCCTATCTTCGATCGGCTATTCATTTTTAACTATTTTTTAAATTTATTAACTATTTTTTATGCATTTTTATTTGAATTTTTAATAATTTATTATTGGTTTTTATTAAAAGTTTTAAAAGTTGCTTTGCTATGAAAGGAATTTTTTTTAATTTAATTAATGATTTTTAAATTTGTATTTCGGAATTTTTGCTAAAACAACCGCTTTTGAACCCCCCATAATGTGAAAGCTACTAACCCCTAGAATGTTACAAATCTAGAATTTAATACTAAAATTCTTGTGGAAAACAAATACGTTGAAATGTTTTATAATTATTACAAAAAACACAAATTTGCACAACAAACTAAAACAAAAAATCATAGTTCAAATTTAAATCAGTTAAAAACAAACGAAAAAAGTTTAGTTAGTTTAACGATATCTAACAGTAGAAACTACGGTGATCAATCATAAAATGCCAAGGAAATTAAAGCTCATTTTCATGCAGATTTATTTTATTCATTTCACCCAAACATTAAAGTACATAATTACAAATAAAAATATTAAATACTGGTGTTTGTTCTCAAAATTGCAGAGAAAGACGAACATTAAAAATACATACGTATTAAAATTTATACCGATTTAAGAAATATGCAAAAAAATACACATCCAATTTTAAAAAAAAAAGGTAAAAAAATCATATAAATTATAAATTAAGAGAGTTCGAAACATTGAATAGGTTGCTAATGCCATAAAATTGCCAGAAGAACAAGCTTTATTTTGAGCTCATCAAAAGCTCTAATACATTTTGAGATCACTAACTCACTTAGCATTGCCACATTTTTATTTCAATACTCATTACTCACGCAACTTTAGCCGTAACTCGTTTTCACGGCATACCATACACACACACACACACACACACATCTAGCACTTGCTCAAAATTGGATATTCAAAAATTCAAATTGCACTTTTTCAACTTTTTTTTTTTTTGTTTTTACATAATTTTGCATTGTAGAAGCATGGGTAGTACCAGCCGTTTCTGCGGTAGATGAAACAGTTTCTGCACCATCACAACCCGAATACGTGCATACCGATCACAATAATAATAACATGAACAACTATGCTATTGACAAACACACAAAATCATCTAAAACACACAAAAAGCACGAACCCGAACATTCACGTACATCCACAGCATCTGAAAACGAAAAGGAACATGAAAATCAATCTGATAACGAATCTGAAAATCACTCATCGAAACACATGCACAAGCACGCACATGAAAACGAATCTGAAACGGAAATCGAGCACGAGCGCGAGCACGAGCGCGAGCACGACCATGAATCTGTACACGACAACGCCGCACCCGAACACACCATTCAAAGAACACCCACGCACGAAGAGGAAGAGGGTAATCCTCCGGATGCAGATGCTGTACACGAATAAATATTCGCACAACAAAATTCAAAATTTTCATAAAACGTAAAAATTACAAAGCAAACAAAAACGAATCAAAATTTTATAGCAAATTTCTACATTCGCAGTTGATTGAGCTTTCTTTCTAAAAATTTGTAAGCAATTATCAGCATTACATATCTGCATATTTATGGGCTTAAGTGTGCGTTGAATATTTCATTTATGTGTGTACCTATGTATTTTGCTTCATCCGATTGATTACGCAACTTCATCTCATCTCACAAAACTAAACGAGTCGCCGAACACTTCCAACAAATTCATAACATAAATATTTATCTACCGTATTTTCTAACAAGCACTTTGCATGGTATTAAGATTTTTTCGTGAAAGCTTCTGTATTTATTTTAGCTAAGCATTAGAGAATATTTCCAACAAAAAAACAGACATACAGGAATATGTAGGCCTTAATACACATTTGTGAAAATAACACAAGACTCACAAATGCATAAATAAAAATGAAGGAAACTAGCTTTAGATCTATTCCCCACTATAGGTTTACCTTACACTAACGCTAAGCTTGTTGCAAATAACAACCAGTTCTAAGGAAACCAAAAAACCATAAACAGTGACCAAAAATTTATACCAGACTCTCACTAACATCATTTGATCTTAGCTAGCTAAATATTGGCATATGTTTATGACCTCGCTACACAACCAGGGGGTACCTTGCGGTACTTAGATCAAGGACTAAGTTTTAGCTTGGTCTATTTACAGTAATTGGAAGTCTGAAACCCTTGGTACTTATACATAAAAAGTACCCTATAACTAAAATTCAAAATTCAAAACAATCAGTTTCGCTCAGGGTTGCTTTCTAAGTACAAAATTTCAACGATAGCACCGCCTAAATATTGGATGTTAGAAAATACCACAGTAGTCGGGTATTTTTTGGCGGTTTCATTTTAAACGCAGCGTGGCCACACCCTGTTATGTACCATATCCAAGCCTCGGTCCATAGGCACTCAATAGGTAGTTTTTCACAACTTCAGCGCTGTTTTTAAAGAACAAGATGGAGGATATATACGTCATCTCCAAGTGGACTCTTCGTTACGAGCATCTCCCTCCGTGGAAAAACGTTAAAGACTACCTAAGAATTCGTATGCCATCGGAGTTTGAGGAGAGGTTTAGAATTCATCCGGTTGCTCGCTAATACATTTAAAGAGGTGCAAGGAAGCTAAAAACCTAGGCTGCAAACCGATTTTAAACCTAGACAGTTTTGCAGTATTTTTTATTGAAATGTATACAAAGCCATAAGTGGTAATTTCGCTTCAGCGAAGCGCTTTTTAAGTCATAAGAATAAAATTAAACCATTACTTCATAGGTAGTCACTAACCGGTTCCTGTACCGGTACAAGGTTTTTTCAAGTTGTTCGATCTACCGAACCTAATCACACTTACTTTTGGAATGATTTGCAACCCTGTTCTAAACGAGCTTGGAAATGTCTGTTACAGCTTTCATTCGCTTATATTCATAAGAAGGATAGTCTATAAGCTACTAGATAGAGTTGTATTGAAAACGGTTATCGGCTAAGTGATTTTACCACTTTGATCTTAGCTATAAAATCAGAAGCAGAAGAAGCAGATCCGCTCGACTTTTTTGGAGATCAGATTTCAAATAAAGTGGACGNCGGCTAAGTGATTTTACCACTTTGATCTTAGCTATAAAATCAGAAGCAGATGAAGCAGATTCGCTCGACTTTTTTGGAGATCAGATTTCAAATAAAGTGGACGAAAAAAAAAAATCACGATTTAAAATTTATTAAGAGAAACGCATAAGCCAGTAAGATCTATTACACCAAAGGTGAATAAACAACCTAAAAGATTCATAACTCCCTATCGTGGCATCTCTAAGGCTTCGAGCACGAGCTTATGTTATTAGCGAGCTTAAAAGCCTCTTGAAAACATAGTGCGAGCATTTAAGTGCATACATCCGTTGAAAAAATTCCTAGTGTGCCGTGTTGGTTTGTTGGTTTTGTCAGCTCACTTAATCAGTAGGACAATGCAGGATTAGTTCCGAAGAGAATGCCTTTGAGGTACTATTTTTGTTATGAGAAATTTGAAGTACATTTAATTTGTCTATGACAAGTTAGTCTTTATCTGCCCAAAAATAATGCCGTGTTGGAAGACTATAACTTCACAAACCAACAACCACCTCGTGTGAAGTCGTCTTCTGAAGGAACCATTCTCGTTGTGTTTAAAGCCTGTTTAAAAGTAAAAACCAAAATGGATCATAAACACATTTTAAAGCAACCATATCCGACTGGGTATCCCTCATCTCTGCTGTAATCTCCCTGTATGCGCTAGGCCTAGGTGACTACTTAATCTTAGCTGAGAATTCGCAAAAAAACTCTCTGTATTTACCTGACAAATAAAATACTGATATGAAAGAAAAGGTTTTATAGGCTGCCATGCTTCCGGTATATAGAGATTGTAATTAGCCTTAAAATGAAACAAGTTAGAGATGGAACTACTATCAACTCCTTCCAAAATCTTGAACACGATACCTAACATAGGGTTTCAAGTTCATAAATATGCTGTGGTTGAAGTGATTCTTTAGGCGATAGAACATTGGATCGAAAAAAATAATACAATAACCCACTTTGCTAAAGTCTAATTTTGTCACCCCTTTGAGCCAACAAGCTGAATCTTAACGAACCGTTCTGAAAAAATGCGCATAAAATTAATTAGATAACTACTAAATCAAATATGTTATTCAAACCAGATAATACCCGAAACTCATCAGCAAAACCAACCTTTCAAAAGCCATTTCAACGGACCCTTAGCTTGGTACAGCACCACGATCTTGAAGAGTCACACTTGATGAATTGTTTTAAAAATCTTTTTACAGCTCGTTTGGCTCCATGCAATATTAATATTTTTAATATTCTCTTTTAGGCCCAGGACATTTTTCTTAAAAAAATTAGTACAGTTGTTATAATTCCAGAATCATTAGGTACTACTCATGCCCCCACAACATTTTTTAAAAATACCTTCCACAGATTAGAAGGAATGGATATGACACTCAGTATTTGATCGACGCCCCTGAAAAACAAAAAGCATATTTTTAGATATTGCCTAAGTAATGAATACCACAACTATCAATCAAATTATTCGATGAAAGTCGGCTCTAAATATCACGGCTTAGGCTACCCCGAAACACCATCATTGATCGGTCTCTACGTCTAAGGAAGTACTCCATTTTCACTCATTCAATTGCATCGTTCTCGTACATATACATATAAATCACAAAATATTGTCGTGAGCTCCAGTCATACATACATACTTCTTCACAGTGTGGTTGACCATACAACATTAAAGTAAAAGATAAAACTCATCAGTACAAATCATTTAAAATACTCATTCGTTTCTTTATTACAAACATATTTGTACGAGTATTAAGTATATGTATGGTAATGCATTTCGAGCACAATGTATTTTGCATATGTACATATGTATATGTAAATGTTCTCATATCGTACGTAATCGTATGTAATTTCTTAAATGTCATTTAAATTTAACGCATTTTAGCAAATATTTCAAAACAACAACAGAAAACTAATTTTTTTTCAATTTCTTATTTCGTATCGACAAACAGATAAACTAGGATTAATAGGCGGCGAAACACAGCCACAATATCCACAGTATCCACAATATATGCCACCACCACCGCCACCACCACAGGCACAAGCGCCAGCTGCTGGCACTTCATCATTGGACGACGACGGCGGCAGTGATGGCAACAAAGAGCAACATGGTGCAGTATAAAGCTTTTCTTCAAAACAACTAAGTTAAAGTGAAAAAACAAGCTAAACAAATAAATAAGAATTATAATCATTACATAGAATGGACAAAAAAAAACAAAAAAAAAAACAGAAGTAAAAGAAAAGAAGCAGAGAAAATCTACTGAGTACTAAAGAAGGGGGAAAACTGACTGACAGTTTTCAAAACAGGCCGACATTAACAGCAATGAGGGCGCAAAATTTCCTATNGCATTCTATTCTACGAAACCACTGCACGCTTGTTCAAGTTGCAAGTCCGTACATTTTAGAACTTCGTTTTAAATTTTAGGAGTCGGTGCACTACTATTTTCATGAACACAACTGTATATACAATGCATATAAGGAAATGTGGTTTGAGAAATGAATTTTATCGAATTGTTCAGGCAGCAGTGGATGGGCTTATGGGGTCGAAATTAATTTTGTTAAATAGCCTTTCGTGTGGAACACTTTATTATTATTATTATTATTATTTTATTTATTTATGATGGATATCATATTTTATTATTTCTTTTTTTTTTTAATTTAATTCTCGGTCTTTGCTCAATTGTTTCGAAAAGCAAGTTTTACGACCAGCTGATTGCTGCTTCATTAAATTTTAGTGGTTTTGAGGTTAGATGACCCCAAATTCAATAGTTCCCATCTGCTGCTGCACTGGCTGGACACCACTTATGCAACAACAAATACAGTCATACACCAAAAGAGCGACAAAAATATACTTTCAGCAATACAATTTCAATAGCAGAAAAATGCAAAAACTGGTCATACGAAATTAATTACAACTTCAACTTAATTAATAAACAAAACATTCAAACAATTACTAATATTTCAAAATATTGACATTTAAAAAATATTTGTTTATGGTTGCATTATTTGTGAGAAAGCCAAATATGACAAAACAAAAACATAAACAAAAATACGAGACCAAAACCAAAGAGGAACGGGCAGAGGGCAAAGGGCATAAATAAAACCAATGTTTAAACTATAACAAAAATAAATGGAAGTACTTGTGTTATTATTATAAAAAAAAAAAATCATAAAAACGAACAACAACAAAAAATGTGCTAGAAAAGCAGGAGGAATTAACATAACATGTGAAAAAAAAAACTAATGTGACGAGAAAATAAATAAATTTAGCAGAAAAATTTATGAATTTTTATATTTGTAATTGTTTCGGTATTCGAAAATTTGCTGCAATCAATATATTTATTATACATTGCTTGTATTTCGTTTACTTATAGCCACTTTTTACGAAAGCAATTTAAGTGAAAAATGATTTTATTTTTTTTTTTGAATTTCATATGCAAATTGACAGAAAATAAAAAATCATTTTCCATTTAAATTGCTGGTGAAACCGGCTGTTAATTACACATACATATTTTTTTTATTTAATTCTTTGAGTTGCATAGCGAAAATGTATTTAAGTAGAAAAACAAATAAATATAAGCAAGTTAATGTTAATAAAAAAGAACTTACATACATACATATATATGAGGCACATGTATGGGAATGTTAAATTTGTATTAGAATAAAAAATAAAAACGTGTTTTTGCTTGAAATGGCGTGCATAACTACATATATACATACTACTACATTAATGAAATATTATCATACTTAATCAGTATGAACGCCGATTTAATTAAATGCCAAAACTACAAACAAAAAATTTTGAAAAAAAACAAAAATAACACAGTGAAATTCTAAAATTTTCTTTTTCTTTTTTTTTTTTTGTTTCGAACTCATTTCTATATAGCAGTTTTATATACGTGCATATTTTTGGAATATAGTTATTTCCGATTTTCAAAATTTAAAAAATATACGTATAATACAAATAATAAATTTAAATTGTTATTTAGCATTATTAATAATAGTTTCAGAATTTCAACGATTATTTTAAGTAAAAATAAAAGCAAAAAATAAAATAAAAATTAATGAAACAAAAAAAATCCAGATTGGCGTGGCAATGTCTGCATTAAATGCCACACCGCTTCGTGCATTGCCATCTGCCAATCTGCGTCATTCTCGAAAAATATGTGAATGCTATTCTTTGTTTTCGTAAATTTTGTGTAAGCTAAAGACATTTTAAAATAGTGGTATTAAACTTAACTTAAACTGCAGAGACCCGCGTAAATCGCATAAGTTTGTAGTCTCTGACTGAACTGTCGAAATTTCTACAGAATATACTTTCCGATTTTCGGGGATTTCGAGTTTAAAGGGTCACTTAAATATATTTATTCTATGTATACTTACAATCCTTCAATATGTAGATGAACTTTTATGTTGTACCGATTTTCGCGTCACTTCGCATTGAAAGTGAATTTGTCAAAAATTTGACATGTTTTGACAATTTTGACATATTTTGCATAAAATTGTCAAAATTTAAACACATCGAAGGTAAGCACACTGGAAGATGTTTTTGTTAATTAAGTAATTTTTTAACAAAAAATCTGCATGTCAGTGTCAAAATTTTGACATTTTCATACTTACTTTAAGAGCTTTTTTCTTTGTTTGAGAAAATTATTCCCTCTTCTATGTACTGCTGACTTAAGCGTCATTTTTTTCTCATAAGCGCTTAAAGCTAGTTTGTCAAAGTTTTGACATTTTTTGACAACTTTGTCATATGATGCATAAATTTGTCAAAATCGTAAAAATACAAAATGAGCGTATGTATATCTTGAATAATGTCATTTTTCAACAACAAAAAAATTACGCGATTCTGTCAAAATTTTGACATGTTTTGACGAGGTCGACATTCTTTCTTAATTAAAAAAGTTATGCACTTTTCTATGTACTTAGTACTATTGTGAATGCTATATTTTGGCTAAACGCTTTGAAATCATTTTGTCAAACTTTTGCATGCTTCCACAATTTTGACATACTTTCTATGTATCAATTTGACATAATTGTAGCACATCGAAGGTAAGCACTATAGTGGATGAATTTTATAATTAATGTAATTTGTCTATAAAAAATTTACAGCAGTGTCAAAATTTTGACGAGTTTTGACAAAACTGACATTATTACAAAACTACAATGCAAAAATCCAACTTAATTTTCACCTTATAAATTATTATGTTCTGTCATGAAAAATTTAATCAAACTGTTAAAATTTTGACATGTTTGAGAAGAATTCAAAAATCATCTTAAAATGTGGCACAAGGAAAGTCAGCATCATATTTGCGTCGACCTTTAAAAATTTTTGTTTTTTTGTTCTTTACTGCCTCTATAAAAATATGCGAATATGTATGTATATGTATGTAGATTGTATGCTAATTAATAGATATTTGTTTATATATATATATGTATATATATGTATGTAATTGAATTGAAGTTCGACCTTTAGGGAAATTCTATATACATATATTTGAGGGAATTAAACTTGTACCAAATAAACATTTCCAAGCGATTCATGACGATCCTATTTAGAAAAAAAGTTTAATAAATTATTATGTGAAACAAAATATACATATGTACATATGTAAGTATGTATGAAAAGGCCTTCATTCTTTGAAAACATAAAGTTTCCAACATTTAAATATACATATATGTATGGGCTTTGAAGTCGAAAAATAATTCGAAACATTTTTCACTTAATATGCACTCGTACGCCAAAGTCCATTAATTCAATTTGCAAATATTCCCGAATCTGCTTTAACGACATTATTTGAGATCGTAGCTAGCTTGGCCAGTGTAGCCAGCCACTGTGTTTTGTGTGAAGGTTTTTTGTATTCAGTGTAGGTACATACTTTCAAGTATATCTCGCATAAATATTTATGTAGATGAATTTCATAGATGTGGCACTAGAATTTTTGAAATAATATTTAAATATATAAATGTTAGTAATTTTAGTTACATAATTATGTAACTATTCAAGTAATGCTCGTACTTAACAACAATCATCCTGGACTTGAACTAATCCTGAGCTGAAAAGCTTTTCGTATCCTACTACATTTTAAAAGAGCTTTCAGCAATTTCCCAATCACGAAATTAATTTCTTCAGGCTTCTGCTTCATTTCTTCCAGTTTAGACTGCAAAAGTATGCAGTTGTAGGCAAGTTTTTTACTTTCCGCATGAGTAAAAAAAAAAAAATCTCGACTAAAACCAATTCAACTACATAAATCCTAATGAAATGAAGTTGTAGCAGAAATGATTGAACGACAACTGATTAACGGCAGACGCAAAGTTTTTCTCAAAACAAATACTTATAACAAAAATCGAAATTAAATTAAAACATGTTGTAAAGGGTATAATTAGTAGCAGCAGTAAAGAACAAAACTATATAATAATAATAGTAGTAATATGTAATAATAAATCGTCAAAATTCCAAGGCAAAAATAAATAAATAAAAAAAAACTCATGAATTATAGTACATAAATGATACTGAGAACGATTCCACAAAATTTCAAATGGATAAAAAGGATATAAAATGCATGCCCTGTGTATGAAAGTACATATGTACACATATGAATATGAATACTTATATATAAACGATAATAATATTAATTAATTTAATGATTAATTGCACCCAAATACATGAATATTTAAATAAATAAATAAATCTACAAAAAAAAAATTTAAAAACAAAATGAGTTTCAATTCAATTGATTTTATATTTCGATAACGGATGTGTCTCTAGAGCAAGAACTCTTGGCAATCGACTAATCAAAAAATAGTCGACTTCATTTAATCGACTAACCGTTTCCTTTCGACTTTTCCAACTAACTCCTTGCTTTCGATTTTTCGACTAGTTGTTTTCTTTCGATAAACATTTTTTTTTTTATATTTCTTGAAAACTTATGCTTATTGACAAGAAACAACTGCGTTTCTGAACTAATTTTATTATTAACAACGAAAAAATTTCGGCTGGTCAATTAGACTGACAACCGATGGTGAGCGGTTAGTCCAAATTCAATGGTTAATCGAATTCGAGCGATTAATCGAATACCTGCTGTTTGACCATCAACCGACAAGAAAGTTGCTAATCGATTATTCGACTAACCGAATAGCCAGATGGTCAATTTTATACAAGAGTTCTACAAATAGCCTATTAAAAAGTAACTAAGGTGGAAGTGAATTTAAGGTCTCTTTGTAGTCGACTATGATGTCAAAAGCTATACAAAATTTATGTATTTGGAACGAATTTTAGTCATCCCTTGTCAAATTTGGTTTGACGACAAACCGGTTTCGGCGTAGTGCCATCTTCAGTGACACTGAAGTGATGACGGATATGACACCCTGTCGGAAACAACAACAACCAAAAAGGAAACCATAAAAAATTGTTCTTATGGTCGTTTTGTGTCCCTAAGAGAGAACTGTCGAAATGGGAGTAATTTTTTAAAATACCCGTATTTGCTGATTCAATCTCTCTTACAGCTAAATACCTAAATTTGAGCGCTAAGCGAAGCGTTTTCCAACGACAACGAGTGGCAGCGCAGCTGCACCCAAATAAACACGTCAAGCTTTGAATATTTTCGCATTTCCTCTCGTCTTTGTTCTCGTTTTCTCTTTCTTTTTTTTTATACTATTTATCTCTTTGTTTCTGTCTTCAGCATTATTCTGATATGCCTCATACAAATTGGATGGGGATGAGCATTTTAGACAGATCCTCGGATCTGACGTCGTTGGGTGGCCATCTTCGGTCCCCACCACGCACGAAGCTGCCGCCTGTCAGACCTCCCTTGCGGTCATTCCAAAAAAAAAATACACCACATCCTAGAGCCAAGCCCAGTGGGTTTGGGAAAGGCATTTCATCGAAATGGTGTCATCGGTCAAATGTACAGAGTACATACCAGCAGAGGCTGCAGTGTCGGGGCAGTAACGCTTCGCAGCAATAGTGTTCTACCAAATCGCGGCTGATCTCGTTGTTGGGGCCTTAAGCGAAAGGTCAAAGACGGCCTAACTATACTGCGCCTGTAGCATCCTGGACGTCGCTGGGTAGCTACCATAAGTTCCCGAATAGCTGTTAGTAGCACAGAAGGATGTGCTGCTAAAAACCATTCACTGTCGCTTATTGGACGAAAAATCGACATTCGCAATACCATGTAAAAGCGATAATCGAATAATAGTCGTGTATCTACTACTAGTCGACACTCGAAATAGGGTTGACAACAGTGTATACTGGCTCCTGCTTCACCGGTGACACCGGAAGAGGCCATTTTTGTGATTAATTTTATTTTTTTGCCGAATGCCGGAGTCACCTTTTTTACATTTTACGCTATATTTTCGCCATTTGCCGTCGGATTTTAAAGTAAAGGGTATCGAAGCTCTTGTCGAGGAGACAATTTTTTATGTTCCAAAGTTCATTGTCCTTAAGTCTCGTATTATATGTAGTACTAGTATCAGTTCTTATCTCCCTAACGTACCACCCAAATATGAGAAAAAGTAAAAAGGCGACCCCTCGGCAAAGTAAATCAAAGCAATAAGACGGCAAAGCAACAACCACTACAAAGCAAATGATAGTGTTAGTGTGCCCACCAGTGCTTTAGACTCGCGTGGTGTGCGGCGAATTTTTTTTTTTTGTTGGTTGTGAGGTGGTATAGTCTAATAAATACATCTCAGTTTAACAAGTTCAACTTGTCAGAACTAATTAATTCGCATGTAAACAAGCATCTCCTATGGAAAAATTTTTTCATGTGTAATACTCCTACACCTGTTTGTTGGTGCATTATTTACCATCGTTGTAAATATTTATAAACTTGGCGACAATTGAGCTTAACACATACATACATACATACATATTTAATTACCTTGCAAGGACTCGTATCGAAATCAAAATAACGCATTTAACTTAGGCATGTTCCAAGGTGTGTCTTCTTCTTCGTTATCTAACGCATGTCAGTCGTGTAGCTGTGCCGACTGACGCCAATTTAAAATGCGAACTGAGATCAAGTCCTGTTCCACTTGGTCTTACCATCGCAGGGAAGGCCTTCCTTCCTCTGCTTTGATAAAACCGCGAATTCCGCATTGAATAATTTAAGGTTTTGAGCTTTGGCGTCCATTGGCATTTGAAATCGCAGAAATTTATCTACGTATATGGTCTGCCGTATTCGTCATCATCAAAGCGCAAAGGCCCGTAAATTTTCCGCAGAATCTTTCTTTCCATTACTCCAAGGCCCTCCTTATAGACTAGAAGCGTCATAGCAATGTATAGAGTGTGATTTCTGAACGATGAGAAGGGAGGTTGCTGGCCAGTTGCTTACTCAGTGTAAAGTACTGGCATCTGTTGACAGCAATGATTCTCTGTTTCTCTACTTCTTTTCCAGAAAATGTACTCGCTTGTTGAAAATTTTCCTTTAGGGTTTGCAAGTATACATACATACATCAATATAACCATGTAACTGGGAATGGTCAGGTATAAAAACATCCGCCTTACGAATATGCTATGCATACGGTGACCATATTAACCAATGTAAAATAAAGGACTTCGTTTTTCAAAATTATTTGGGAATACGTACATACAACTTGTATGATAAAAGTACCTTACCCATATCGTAATTTAAATCAAATATTTACCGATTCCGAAAAATGAAGCCAAATCCTTTTCAAGGACTTCGCGATCCTTTGCTGCCAAAATGCTTTTACCATAATTCATACTGCACGCCGAAGTCAGCACACAGTGGTTCAAAATTGGAATTTAATGTTCATAATTCACCGCAGTTTTAATTTTTCAACCAATTTTTACTAAAAACCAAAAAAAAAATTATTTTTGTGAAACTTTTTTTATAACATTTCAAACATTTTTTTGTAATTTTTTCGGTTTGGGGAACCATACAATTGTTTTTAACTAGTCTTTGTTATGTAACATTTATTAACTGGAAGAGGAGAACACATTTTCTTCAAAATTGCCACTTTTTCTGCATTTTGCACTAAAAAAAATTAATATAATCAAATAAAAATTCACAAATCAGGCCCAACTGGTCTCTTGCAAATATTATAAGCTTAGAAGTGAAAAAATGAAGGCCCCAGTGAATTACGAACACTAAATGCCGGTTTAGAACCAATGTGCAGCAGGGGGTTTATTGTTCTCTTTCAGTGGAACTGGAAACTCAGGGTGCAACACGATCCTGGGCACAACTTTCCCTGTGCTTTATAGATTGTGCGAAGACACTTATTAAAAAAAAAACCCTTAAGTGGGGTGCGAAACAAACTGGCGAAGGTTTTCATTATTTTTTAAAAGGAACATTTTTATTTTTCATATTCTGTGTTTAAAAATTTACCTCTGAAAAACGCAGAGCTGATTTAAAGGACAGTTTAAGAAATAAAGGACAAAAGGCGTCCTTTATTTTGAAAAAAATTATAAAGGACAGGGGGTTAAATTAAAGGACTGTCCTTTAAAATAAAGGACGGATGGTCACCGTAGCTATGCAGGTAAACTTATAAATACTAAAAGAATTTCTTCCAGGTTGAGTTTGTAAATTCAACAGTCACGTAAACCATTTTCCGCCCATCGAATGAAACTTTATAAAGTTTTATTTAGCAACCATAGTCCTTGAATGTCGCATAATATTTGTATTGGTTCGTATGTACGTGCATAAAAAATAACTTAAATTCGTTAGCGAGGATTTTATAATACACCTGTGTATGTATGTGCATGTGTAGTATATACCAGCGTGTGTACAAAGGTAAAGGTAAATCGTCTATAGTTGGGAGTGATGATCAGAAATTCAAAATTGTTTCTAAAAATAACCTGCGACCGCTTCATGCTAATGTTGTTTACTTTAAATTCACATCTCATCCGAAGAGTATACGTATCTATACACCTACGCACCACTGCATTTATTTAGTTGTATCAGCATTTACAGCTGCGCCTCAATCTGTTATACCGAATGCTTTAGAATTATGCTGTGCATTTTGATGGAAAAAGTTGATTAACATAAAATTTGGAAATACGGCAACTTTCTTATAAAATTCTTAACAAATTATTTAGTGGAAATATGTAAGCCTCTATGTAACATTTCTGAACTGTTTAAAAGTATTTTAGAAATTAAGCTTATTTACTAAACCGATCTCGCTTTCATTTAATTTGCTAATTCAATTGTTTTTGAATTTCTAAACAGGTGGCATCCCTCCTAAAAAATCTTTTTTAAATAAAGGTTTTTAAACCGTTCTCGTTTAATACCAGTATTAAAAACGAACTTACTAATTAAGAATTTCCTACCAGGTGGCAACCTTATTCAAAAATATTTTCGGAATAAAGCTTTCCCAAACGCCTCTTGTTTAATACCCATATTAAAAATGTAGTTGTAAATTAATTTGAATTTAACTTTTTGAACAAAAGGCAACCCTTTTCTTTTGACACCCACATTGTAGTAATACTTTATTTAACTAAACAATTAAGTGGTTTTAAGTTCTGAAAAAAAGTGGCAACTCTCTATATTGAGCCTTATACGCCAAAAAGACATAAGTGACATATTTTTTCAAAATTTTCGTTTTGATGCAGAAATGCTCTAGATGCATTTCTCTAAATTCCTTACCCTAAAATTTAGGTGGCAACCCCATTCCGAAATACGCTGGAATGAATGGTACATATCTTGAGCTTATGTGTACTATGTATGTATGTATACATACAAAAAAAATGTTGATTGAAATTAACAAAATAAAAATTTGGATTTCATGGAAGCGTGGCAACCCTGATAGAAAATATTTTCTAACCAAAGTTCTCAACAATATCTTTCATTTGATATCCATATTGCGATGATTTAGATAAACTGTGTAGAATCGAAAATAAGTGGCAACCTTACACTATTATCCTAAGACATAACACTGTGTGTATAGGGAAAGCATTGTTTAAGAACCTTCTCTTGGTACCCATGAATAGTAATATTTTACCTTTTTTCTAAACAAAAAATAAAATAAATATGCCATTCAAAATAGGTGGCAACCCTATTAAAAATATTTTTGAATTACGGATCTTTAAAATGCCTTCCATTTGATACCCATATTATGATGTTTTAATTAATTTTTAACTAATTTCGAATAGATGGCAACCTTGTACGAGTCTTCTCGGAGATAATACCTATTCCAAAACATTATCTGTGTACAAAATTTCATCAAAATCATTAGAGTCGTTTCCGAGAACCCTATAGATATTGTATATATACAAGAATTGCTCGTTTAATGTAATAAGATAAAGAAAAAATATTAAAAAGTTTAGAAATTAAAAAAAAAAAAAAATTAAAAAAAAATTATTTTTGCCCCAAAAGCTAACAAAAATCATAAAAAATATTCTACCTTATGCTGGATTTCCACTAGGCATTAAATGGCAAAAATGACAAATGACAAAGTCGGGCATAAAAACATAAACGTGTCATTACATTAAAAAAATAATCGCTAGTAGTTCATTTTCGCATGGCATTTTTTAAATGGCATAAATTTTTTGTCATTTCAATGCCAAGTGGAAATTCGGCATTAGTTAGTTCATGTTCACGTACATTAGGGTGCATCAATCTCCACACAAAAAGCCGTTTGTACTCTTTTTCCATTGGAACTATAAAACTTATTATATGTTTATTAACACTTCCGACAAAATATTTTGAAAAAATATTAAAATTTTCGTAAGTTGGGCCGTTATGAAAATACCTTCAAAAATCTTGTTTTTTTATTAATAAAAGCAGCTTTTAAAACAATTTCTTCCAAAAGAATCAACTCGGATGCTGAAAGAGCTTCTGCATAAAAATGCTTAAACATTTTATTACCGGACTTAAAATAATGAGATTTTTGGATGTATTTTCAAATCGGCCAAGCTTGCGTAAAACTTAATATTTTTCCGAAATGTTTTGGCCGAAATCTTTAAATATAATAAATTGTATAATGCCGATGGAAAAAATTCAACTTTTTTTGGCGCGTCACCCTAATGTACATGTAGTACATACATATGGATGTACACTGCAAGTGACAAATCTCAGTGCGTAAACAATGTCACCATGGCGCCCAGTATACAAGTTTACCTAATATAAATTTATCGCTTTCCCAACAAGCACGCCAGGTAGAAGGTACGAAAGAAACTGTAAATATACATGGCGACCGCAACAAATTTTGAAGCGCCTCTTACCAATTAACATATGTGGCTCACGCATAACTTAAAGAGCTGCAGAACAGCATCTTAGCACAACGCAATTAAGGTAAACATTTCACTATTTAGAAGACACATATCTACATAGAGAGTAAAGGTGCTGCTGATATACATTTTGTAAAGCAAATCAGCTGAGCATTAAGGAACAGCCATGGCGTATACGCAATCTAAACAAGATTTACTGTTTTTCTTTGTTTATTTTTGGTTTCACATCAGTACCATAATAACCCCAGCAACGCAATCACACAGATATGTATGTGTGTGTGTGTGTGTATGAGCAATCATTAACAAACGCACCTGCTTCACTGCAGGCAAGTGTGTATAACAAGGACATGCGCAATTGTCCTTTCGCATCAGCTTCACTGCCATTACGTATGTATGTATGTATATGTATGAAGTTATGCACATACTTATTTTCATAAATTATGAAGTGGCAATAAAACGAAAACAACTTAACGAAGATGCTGTAACCAGTAAGAGTAGCAACTAAAACACCTTCACTTCACAACTCATAACTTTCTCGTGCCGATGTGTAGATGAATGTATGTACACACACACACACACACTCGCAGATTCCATGCTGGTTACATGTATAAATACAGCTCGTTTGTATAGTTCATCTTCAGTTGTGCTTATCGTTAGTGCGGGAGTATTTCCTTATCTCGCTGACTCGTTGTAAAGCAAAAAAAAAAACAAAACAACCAGAAGGATAGCTACGAAATTTGCTGCACCGTTTTTTTTTTTTGTAGTGTTCACGAAAATTCTGTTCCTCTCGGTGCTGGATTTGAAAATTTTTATATACATATGTACAAAATTAAGAAATTTATTTTTTGGTGCTGCTACTAAAATTAGCATATTCTGCATATATTTGCTAAAAATAGCCTAATTTCGGTGACAAGTACTTTTGATTGACAGGTAAGTGACAAATTGTGGCACGTGCCACACACACACACACAAACCACTGTGTTACTTGCGGTAAACAAAGCGCTGTGCTTTTGGAGTTTCGCCAATTTCTGATTAAGGGGGAAAATAAATTAGATTAGAAAATTTCTGCTTCCTTCGAAGTATTTATAGCTTGTAGCAGAACGATATTTTTATATACATATATTCAGGTTATTTAATTTATTAAAGCATATCGCGGTAAATACTAAAAAAAAAATGCGTTCGAAATTTCTGATGTCAACTCATGATTGCTGAAAAACTTATCAATTCAAAACAAAAAAAAACAACAATGGTGGGTGCTATATGAAATAAATGCCCATAATTACCTTTAAATAACAACTTTGACCGACTTAAAGAATGTGGCAAGCCAGCTGTTCTTATATGTATCCTTGTCCTACGAAGATACCAATTTAATCCTTTCGGTTCGTTCTTCTTTGAAGGCTGTAAAATTTGCTCCAACCAGGGCATCTGAGAGGTAAATTTCGCCTCAAGAATGAATACCTTTAGTTTCTAAATACCTTACCATGTGATTTCAAACAGCTTTTTGAACATTTGACTCCGAAGATGATCATCTTTGAATGCTTTTATAAGTTTGAAGTGTCTAAATACATAATAATAATAATAATAATAATAGATTGGCACTTACACATATGTTAGTGTTTGGCGCCGAGCTTCTCCTCCGATTTGTGGCGTGCGCCTTGATGTTGTCACACAAAGCGGAGGGACCTACAGTTACAGTGTTAAGAAAAAACCTTTTTTCTATATTTTTTTGCGATGTTGCTTTCACCATAGCTTGAACCCAGGTGCTGTGGAGTGGAAGCGCGCACTCCTTACCACTACACCACAGCGGCCAACGTCTAAATACATAAATCCACATAAATACATATAGCCGTTTCTGATTTCCATTTACTTGTATGTCTTTCGATCAACTCGTTCATACCTATCAAAACTCCCGGTCCCGATGGTATCACATCACGCGTTCTACTCAAGAAGGGACTATATTTCAAAAACTTAGTGAGCAGTCAGAGTTACCTTCATTTTCAAGGCAAGCAAGGTTTTCATTGTGTTCTCTTGGGATCTCAGCCCAAATATTCTCTCCTCGTTTCTCGAAAAATGCTTGAGGGTCTGATTAATGTGCACTAAAGAAGCGGGATTCCTCGAGAGCATTTGTTCTCGAATCAGCTTAACATACAGTTGAAGAGTGCATCGCTGAAGGAATGCCCAGTTTGTTTGTTTCCTGAAACCTAAAACTTTCTAAATTTATTCGCCTCATTCTTTGTAGATATGTAGGTAGTCATCCCGAAGAAGGCTAGTAACTGTATCCTAAAATAGGTAAATACTTCTCTCACCATTACTCTGGGTTATTGTCTTCAATGATCTGCCGCACTTCTCTCAATCCCACTTTGGGTCATTGTCGTCAACGATTGATGAAAGACTTTGCACTAGTCTGGTGATTTCTTATACTGGCGGCGTAGATTACATGATTACAGGAAAGCTCTTAGCAAATTGTTTTACTTTTTGCAGAGATACCTGAACTTTGTTCAATACTGGGCTGCCAGCTGCGCCTTAGGTGGTTTTGCTTTTCACAAAAATACATAAAATATAAATTTTTCATCCTCTCTAAATATCGGGGCTTTATCCTTGGCAGTAGGCTTTCCTAGACGTCAAAAGTCAAGGAAAGGAGTACTAGCGGAGGGGCTATCGACAAGCGCCGGGATCCATCGTTGAATGTGGCTTACCGGCTTTACAGTGCCGCAATCAGACCAATTTTATTTTAGGGTATCTTTGTTTTGTATAGCGCACGAGATAAGATCACAATGTTTAAGCAGCTGGAGAGAGTGCAAAGATCTGCCCGAAATTGGAATCAATGGAGCATTTCGAGTTGCTCATATCATTGTGCCCCCATGATATAGAGCAGGCTGAGCTGCTGTTGCACAACCCGTAAATAGCTATGCAGGCTAAGAGAAGTGGAGTTTTCGGGAATACATACCCAGTAGGACCTATATGCAACACGAAATCACATTCTTCCTATACAGAAAGTACGACCGGAAACTCTGTCACAAACACAAAGTTTTCTCCATATCTGGTCCCTGCAAACCATTGTTTCAGAGCATTCTGAATTGTAGAGAAATTCAAAAGAATTCGTTAAGATCTCATCCGATTTTTTGTCGAATTTTCTAAAATGAAATAAACTGTGCACACTTCGGTTCTTTTACGACATTTCGGAAGAAAATCGGTAAAGCAAAGAAAATAATACCGCTATGTGAAGAATTTCTTGCCGATTTTTTTCAGAATGTTCTTTATTTTTCGTACCGAAATTTCTTTACGAGTTCGTGTCAACCACTTCATATAATTTTCTTTGAAGATTCGTTAAGGAAATCAGATACTCCTAAATTTTTCGTTAAGGTTTCGGGAACTTTGATTTGCAGGGTGGGCACATGAATTCAAATTAAAAAGTGAATGGGGAATGTATATGATATTATATACGCTACCGGTATACCACTAGGCAATTGCCGATATAGACCTGAATTAATAATTCACGCCATCGTTTCAGTATACTTCTTCTGTCTATGTATGTAAGTACAATGTGTGTGAAAATTAATTGCGTATGATTTTTTCCCCATATATTCATTCCATAAACTAAACGACGACGTCAGAAAAAATTAAAAAAAAAAGTCCGCCTGGGTACATATTAGCTTCTTTTTGGGCTTTGTTGTGAACCCGAAGAGCGTTCTTTTACCACAAATACTTGGGCTTCGCCGTTCAACTGCTGCTATTAAACTTCACCTTTATGCAGATTGTGGAGATTTGTTCTTTGGTGAAAGTGAATCTGGAAAAAAGATGGTGCTTTTCCTGCACAACCACACCGTCTGATGGCAGCTGTTTTTGTTCTTTCCCTACACAGGCAGCGATGTGCATATTCGTAAAACATAGTCCTTGTTCCATTCGGGTGAGTTTTTTAAACAAGACTTTCTTACGTGGAGGGTCCCGAATACAGTGCAATGATATCGTGTTAAAGGAGTGGCTTGTTCCACGTCATCAGTGGCCCCCTAAACCAACTCACAATTCCGAATTTATTCCATTTCAAGTGTTTTTTTTTTTGTTTTTCTCTTCTCTTAACTCGGCTATGATCAGATTTGGACCTTCAAAACATTTTATTTGCATTATACTCATACATATGTAGAATGTTTCTTCTACAACACTACATATCGCAAATCGGTTGCTGTAGGTAGGGGGTTATCTGGCTGAAAAATATAGTTACGTATTTTGGGTTCGTGTGTAGTATATACAGTCAGTCAATAAAGCTTAGGTACAGCGAATATTTTACAATACGGGCAGCTATTTCTTTTAATATTTTATTTTTCGCTAACTTTTTATAAAAACATGGTTGATTCTACAACAAAAACCCCAAAATTCAAAGTTCCAAACCTTGTGCAAAATTAAATAAAATTCTGCAAAATTTCATTCAAATATTGCACTTTTTATTTACGCTCTCTAGAAAGTTATTTTATATGGAAAAACGAAACAATTTCCCAAAAGTCAATGGTAAGTCCCAGCTTCCTCATACTTGTACTTTATTAAACTAAAATTGAATGTGCAAAAAACTGCATACTCAACTGGTTTCTAGAGAGCGCAAATAAAAAGTGCAATATTTGAATGAAACTTTTCAGAATTTTCTTTAATTTTGTGCAAAGTTTGGAACTCTGATTTTTGAGGTTTTTGTTGCAGAATTAACCATATTTTTATTAAAAAATTAGCGAAAAATAAAATACTCAGTTTTTTTAACGAATAAGAATCTAATTTGGGGTAAAATAGTTGAGGATCTCACATAAGCAGTCCGAAATCTTCTTTTTTGAGTTCTAAATCTAATATAAAGAATTTGTGTAATTCCATTAAACTCAAACAAAACTGGAAATCAGGAAATTTGAAAGATTTTTCATATAAATTTTGTCAGTTCCGATTATTTTCATGTATTCATGGTTTTCAGTTTAAAGGAATGTCCGTAATGTTACAGGAGGATAAACTTGCACCACTAAAAAATCCACGAATTTCTATATATCTGTCGGACTTTGAAGTTTTCAACGTTTATGTCAATTTAAGGGAATACACCAAGGCATATTAAACAGATGGTGTCAGCAGAGCAGCGTTGCCATTTTAGCCGTTTTCCGGCTAGATTTAGCCGGTTTTGATAGCAACTAGCCGGAGAAAATTCGATCTAGCCGGCAGCCGATTTGTTAGCCGGTTTGTAAAAAAAAGTTAGCCGTTTTTAGCCGATTTTACTATTTGCCTAATTTTCAGGTGCAAAAAGTAAACAAGTTGTTCGAAAGCAATAATGCAGACCCAATGAAGATTTTTAATGAACTCAATGTTTTACTTTCGCATCTATGCTCCCTAGTGGTTATTAGCGCGGACACATTTGATCCTATATGCTCCCCGTTGGAACCATACCTTGCTCCATTTCCTCAGTTTTATCACAGTTTTGAAGAGTATTTAAAAACAAAAGTAAGCACAAACGCTTTTGACCACGAAGCCGAGAAAATAATTCGAGAAAATGGTCGCTATTTTATTATCACTTTAATAAAGGAATTACGCCAACGCCTCCCTACAAATATTGCCACACTAAAAAAAATTGACTTTTTTCGGTGGGAAATGCATTAAGAGTAATTAAACCAAAAGTATTTGTTCAACTACAGCAACAAAAACACAAATATAATGCCGACGAAATAACATCCATAGAGATGCAATGGCAACGGTTAACGTTACATACCTGGAGTAATTTAGACTCAACTGTAAAATTTTGGGCCGAAGTTTATCAATTTCGAAATGCCCTAGGAGAAAACCCTTTTGCTGACCTTTGCAACCTAGTTTTTAGTTTTCTTGTTTTGCCTATAAGTAATGCAGAAGTAGAGCGAATATTTAGTTCAATGAATATAATAAAAACTAAGCAAAGAAATCCAATGTGCGTTAAAACGTTAAACGCTATTTTATATATAAGATACGGTTTAAAACGTGAAGAAAAATGCTGCCATAATTTTACTGTAGATGACGATCTCTTAAAATTAATGAATTCAGGTGATATATACAATAGTGATTCATTTGATGATGAGGAATATACACTCGATATAAATTAATGGTGTTAACTAGTCTTTCGTTTCTTGCGATTTATTTAAATAAAGCATGTGAATTTTCACTAAAACATTTTAGCCGTTTTTTGCCAGAGTCTATGTGAAATTTCACTAAAACATTTTAGCCGTTTTTAGCCGCTTTTTTTTGCCAATCTAGCCGGTCGGCCCAAAAAGTTCTGGCAACACTGCAGCAGAGTAGCTGTTTTGTCTTTGTTCGAATGCTTACTCCAGTTTGATAAGCCTTGGAATACCCCAAGGCGAATTTATATAAGGTGGTGTTACTATATCAGTTAATTTTGTTTATGCGTTTCGCCTCACCGCTTCGAATATCAAATTGAAAAATTTTGTTTGAATTTCCACACACACTCTTACAGATTTTGACAGTTTATGTCGCCAAAGCAAAAACAAAATACATGTAAATTTTTGTTTTGTATTATTATATTAATTCCGCTTGGAATACCCCTACAATATATTTAGTTACTCCACAAAAACAATATTTGATTAATAGATTTTTAGTAAGTCGAAAGTAAAAATGTGTCATTGATAAATGAGTTGAAACCCGCTATAAAAAAACCAATAAGAACAATCTTCGTTTCCACATCATATTTGGCGTTACCCAACACTGGCGCTTGTGGAACGATTACCAAACCCAAATCAACTTCGCTGCAGCAAAAGTAACCGAATAGAACAGGAAATCAAACTACCACAAGGGTCATAGAACTGCTGAAGAATACGGTTACTAACCAACACAGTGCACACAACTGAGTGTGGATTACACAAAGAGCGCCAGTGCCAATAGGGGTTGAGGGTTGAATTGCTCATCGCAAACAGGGGTTGCGCACTTACAATACACAATACATGAGCCGTGTGTGAAACGAATACCTATGACGTTGAAGCGACATTAGCGACAAACCAGCCACCACAAAGAGAGGGCGGCGCGAGTATTGTGGAAGAAACTTCTCATAGGTGTGCGTGTCTACATATAAAATTTAGTGCCGAATACTACATATACACACATACATATGTATATAAAGGAAAGAAAGGTAGCCGAAAAGTCGACAGGGAGCAACTAACTGCTTTCTCGAAACAGCAGCGAACAGTTGAACAGCAGCACTCAGAGCGTACGGATCAGTCACCGGCTTGGGCGAAAGCGGCACACACAACTTCTCACGTACTTCAGCAAATTTTCTTCTCCACTACACCTCATTCCATTCCGTTGTTCAGTGTACGGGTTCAGCACGGGTTGGTTCGCTTAATTCAGTTTCAGCCTTTTGTGGGTTCTGGTGGATTTTTTTTCACACTTCTCTTGTTATACCGACAAAAGTGGCGTAAAGTGTTGGCAGCACCAGCTACTAAATAAAACATACAGTTACAAATCGCATCAGCACCTCGTCAAATCGTTTAATCACAAAATGGCCGAAAATTGTCCAAAGTGCAAAAAATCGATTACTAAGGAGGGCATTGTCATTTGCAATTCGGATGATTGCATGAAAAAGTTTCACCGGGCCTGTGTGAACATCGATGACGCAGTCTACGATGCGATCCAGAAGAATCCGTTGATTTCATTCAATTGCGAAGAATGTAAAAATCAATCGCCCAAGGCGCTGGCCGCCAAGCTGCAGACCATGGAGGAAAAACTGAATAAAGTCTACAATGGCGTGAATCAGATTTCGACACGTATGTATCAGCAGTATTTCCAATTCGGCAACGCGAACAACGTCGACCCGAAGAAGCAAACCAACAACCTTATCGTGGTTGGCAACAACTGCAATTCCGATCGTCTGCAAGTTGTCTGCGACTATGGTCGTTGGGTGCAGGTGGGCAAATTCGCCACCTCCACCAGCGAGGACGACATCATCGAGCACTTGGCCGAGGAGTTGAAGATCAACAAGAACCTGGTCAAGTGCACTAAGCTGGTGAAGAACGATGCGAATTTGTCGCAATTGTCGTATTGCAAATTCAAGATATCCATACCGGATTATCGTTTCAATGAGTTGTTCAACGAAAATATTTGGCCCAGCGGTGTTATGGTCAGCCCATTCACACCACGTTCGCAGTTGAATCAGAACCGTATATAAGGCAAAGCCATTGAAGGGCGGGTGGATGACGGCGCTAATCGCAGGCGTATAAATAATAAGAAGAAGAAGCGGAAAAGAACAAAAGAGGACGGAGATGAGAATGAGGAGGGCGATGACGAACGGCAACCGGAGCCGAGGCAACAACGCGAACGCAAGCCGGCTGAGAAAGCAACAGCAACAGCAACCACAACTGCGACTGCGACTGCGGGAGCAGCGGCAGCGGCAGCGGCAATGACACACGATAAGCATTCGACAGGGGGCGCAGCTGCTGAGGCGAGAGGAGAGCAGGTGTTGAACAAAAAGGAAAATAATTCGGTTGGTAAGCAAGTGGAAGCAGAGGAAGTACGGGCAATAAATGAAAACACAGAAACCGGGAATGAAAAGGAAGAAGAAAAAGCAGCAGTAGCAGTAGCAGCAGCGGTGCCGGAAAATGAAACGAATGATGAAACGGATGCCGATGGGGAAGAGTACGAGGACGAAGAAGAGGAGGAAGAAGAAGAAGAAGCAGAAGACGAGGAAGTCGAATCGAATGTGAACGCAAGCGAGATGACAGCTGTTAGCAAGGCAGCCGGCGATTAGCGAGCGTAAGGAACGTGTGTACGATAGAGACAAGTCCTTCACTTTTCCGCAGGGGGTGTATGAGTGGGTGGGGGTAGCGATAGCGTATTTAAATGGTAAATGGGGGTACGAAACATAAGGGGCGGCGATTAAATGGCGGCGTACAGAAGAAAAATGAAAACGAAAAAAATGTGTACGGTTTTGAGGAGAAAAAATATTTAATGAAAATTTTTATATTTTCCAACGCGAATTAAGCTGTGCCACGAACACCGGCATTGCTTGAAATTTTGATTTCTAAATCTTTCAGACACTTTGATGTCTGTCTTTTATTAAAGTGAATCGTGCAAATTGTATCGATCCAATTCCATTTAATGAAACAAAAATAGAGTTTTTAGTGCATGAAAATGCCGATAAACCATTTGAAGACAACTTTAAAATGCATTTCAAGTATTTTAGAATTGAAATTGAAAAATAAAAATTTAAATATGACGATTTACATACAAACATATAAAAAAAGTCTTGTTGCAAAAGCAAATAATTATGCAAAACAATTGAATGAAGAATGAATTATCTAGTAATTTAAAATGAATATTTGTCGTACTTACACACTTAACAAGCAAACCCAAAAAAAAAACGCATATATATTTAAAACATTTAAGAAACGTACGTAACCAAACGATACCGTAAAAGAGAAACGACGAAAAATATCTAAACAAAAATTAAGTATCTAATTGAAAGTAATATTCCCTTAACATTTAATAATCTACACACAGGTGAAGCAAAAAAAAAAGCAAACCGACAAAAATATTAACTATGTACGATTAGCGCAACTGTAACACATTCCAAAGAAGCATATGTAGTACCAATATTTGTTTGTTTATTTTAATTTAATTTGTAGTCTTTTTTGTAATATTAAGCAACCGTTTATAAATTCTCTCAATATTTCTTGCTGAATTTTGTTGATTTTTTTTTTTTTTTTGTCAAATGAGGAATATATTTTAGTCTATGAATTGAAAGTTAAAAAAAAAAAAATTTTGAAATTAATGCAAATTTTAACATTCTCAATTTTTTAACAAAACAAATTTTTATCATACCGTTATCTGCGAGCATTTGTTACTTAACTTTTTTACTTTTCCGAACGCAAATCGATTTTAAACAATTTCCCCCCTATTAAATAAATATAAATTTTTTATATATATTAAAACTTTAATTCTAAAAATATACACTTATGTACTTAAATACTTATTCAAACACACAGTAAACTACCATTTAAATGGGCACTGCTACATTTTTTAGCGGTGCGAAATTTTCAAAACTTAGCAGCAAGGAAAGCAGATTTATAGCAAAAACAACAAATAGAGCAAAATTGCTTAAGTGCAAATGTGAAAAATGCAAATATATGCAAAGTGTTTACTTACATGTGGAACTTCAAAATATTGCAAGTAAATGCATACCACGTACTTACTACATACAACTTATTCAATTTCAAGCAAACCAAACAAAAAATTTAATAAAAAAGTACTAACAAAAAAAAACAAAACAAAAACAAAAACGATTAATTGCTAAATGGTCATACATACCTAGTATTTACCTACAAACATACATACACATACTACACACATATGTACATTAAATATGAAAAATTGTACTTGTAGTTTTTTGATGCATTTCTCAAAGCTTGTCGAAGAAATTTTAGAAAATTTTGAAATCATGATATGAAATTAATAACCTTTACATATGTAGTACATATACATTTATGTATGTATGTATGTACATACACATATGTAAAACAACAATAATAAAAAATCAATGAGCACCGCAATTTTTTGCATAAATGCTTCCATTTCGGAATGCATTGCGATTTTTCCCCAAAAATAAAATGCAAATTGTCGGTATTTTATATCATTTTAACAAAATGTGTGCAACAGCAAATGGAGCGTGGAATAGCGTGAACTATTTAATTATATGTATGCAGGTACATAGATATCTGTGGCATTTCGATAAAACAACTAATCTGGAGTTAGGCCACTTTCTCTTTAAACCAATAATTATTTGAGTTCCCAAACATTATTTTACCGATTAACTAGGCATAAGTGTAGTTTAAGAAGCCCTTTTAATAGAAGTTTATATAAAATATGAAATTTTTTAAGGCCGTCAAGTAGGTTTTAAAAATTATCTGCGCTTTAAACACAAATTTTGCTTCTGAAAAAATGTACTTGAAGGGCAGATAAATTTTAAACCCTACTTGAGAAAACGGCACTTAAAGGCAAACTTCATTTTTAAATCAAAATTCTTTTGTAGTTCTAAAGTCACTTAGGTTGTTTCATCAAAATGCCACAGATACATATCGAGCCCTAACCGCCAAAATAAAGTAAGCGATATTCTTTTCAAAATTTTTTTCTTTGATGTAGAAACATTCCTAGAGCATCTAGATGCATTTCTGGATCAAAATGAAAATTTTGAAAAAAATGTCGCTTACGTTATTTTGGCGGTTAAGGCTCGAGATATGTACTCATACAATTGCATTATAGCAAGAACTGAAGTGTTCACGCAAATATACTGCGTTAATACATACTTACATATGTACCCAGCCAGCAGAGAAACGAACGTTTTGCCGAGTGTGCGGTGTTATACATTTGTAGTATCCGGAAACGTATGGAAAACGTTTAAAATTGTCATAAATTTTTCCTAACCGAACATTTGAAAAATTTGTTAGCTTCCAGGAAGTTCGGGGTTCGAATGCCGTCAGACGCAAGAAAATGTTTCGTTCTTTTTTTTTTTGGTTTTCTTTTTCCGAACTATGAAAAAGCATCTGTGTAGTGCAGAAGGAAAGCGTATTCAACGAAAAATTTAATCAGAAAATTTTCAGAAAAAAACATACGAACATTCCGAACATTCGGTATTTTTCTAGACGGCCGCACACTTTAGTGGGAAAACGGATTGTCAAAGTAGCCGAAAAGGGAATCGGTAATTGAAAAAAAATCCGCATTTCATCCACTTTTCTGATTCCTTTTAGGGATTTTTTGCTGGCTGGGTATATACACACACACACACATACCTACATACATGTGTATGTAGATGTATGCAGCAGTTGGCTCTGGGAAAGAAGCGAATGTTTTGTAAAAGTAGACTTTTTAAAGTCCCAAATATGTATTCGCAATTCTGCAATGAAGTTCATTTTTTAGTAAAACAAAAAAAAAAATAAAAAATTTACAAAAAAAAATGGTAGTTATTTATTCAAAGTGTATTTAGTATACAATATGCATGCATGTATTTATGTCGAATTTTTAAATAAATTCAGAAAAATATAAAAAAGTTTGTTTTAATGATTAAACAAAAATTAAATACCGCTAGCTTAGAGTGAAACGTTTTTGTGAGAATCCATATTTTGATAAGTCAAGGAAGAGAAATAAAAAATGCATCTTAATTCGTTTGTCGTTTTGCTTTGTTTAAAGATAAACATTAAAAAAGAATGAGCTTGGCAACTTTTTATTCTAAGCAGGCGATGTGGAAGAGTTTTTTTTTTAATATTCCTGCCACCCAAACCCATCCCAACGCAAGGGAACACATTCCGCAGCTCTTTAGTGGTCTCTAGATTGTTTCCATGAGAAATCAAAAAGAGTTCTACTTTTTACAGCAACACTCAAATCAAGATAAATATGGGTCATAAGATGCTAATTAACTGTCAAGATACTACAATAAAACAACGCATAACTTTAAGGTCTAATAGTCCAGCAGGACCAACTGTAGTATCCAATAACAGTGTCAACGAAGACTCCTATTCGAAGACTCCTATTTGGCGGCGCTCTTCGCCTTGAGAGCACACAAAGTCACTTCCAAACTAATATGAATACGCCCCTTCAACTAAAAATACTCATCATAGTCGGCCGCAATCAACTCATTTTGGTATAGGGAAGGATATTATCTTCAAGAATGTCATAGATTCATAGCCCCGGCCGCTTCTGCGGTATATCCTAGAGCTTTGCCAGTCGAAAAAAGTTCGATAACCCAAATCAAATTTTAAATCGAATATAATACAATTTGAATTGACGAAACCAACTCGTCATCGTTTGGCGTAATCTCAAAAAACATACATATGTAGCTTCGAACTTGCCACAATTCTGGCATGGAGAGGAAATTCCAACATTGCTAGATTAAAGAGGGCGATAACAAAAAAATCGAAGCGAAAATCGACATCTAAGCGGAGGGGAAGAACTACCTATCCATCCAGGTAGCCGGTTCGAGAACGCCATCTTCCAGAAAATTGCTCAGAATTTGATTGAGAACGCCCTACCTCAACTGATAATATATTGAAAATACATACATATGTTGATATAGGGCATTTTTGAAACGAAGTCTAAATAGAGCGTTCTTTCAAAAAATCAAATCGAAGTCTGAGATAGGAAGTTCTTGAAAAATTTTCTGTGATAACGCATTTTCAAGCCGGCTGCCGAAATATGTAGATCAATCTTCCACTCAGCCATTGAAATACAATCAATGAGAGCATTAGCTTGGATTCAAGAACTACCATAGCTACGGTGAAACAGTCACTCAGAAAGCTTTAACTTTTTATATGCATGTACTTGCATTACGGTGGTAATGTGCACATTACCCTGGAAGTAGTTCGGAAGCAGGTGACTCTACACTTAGCCATAAAGCAGGCGGCAAAACGAACTCTACTTAATTTCGCTAGAGATGGCTTTAACTGTGGAAAGATCACATAATGCACGATTATTGAGAAATTAGGCACCCAGCTTCCGCTAACATTGCTTCCCAGAGACGCTACATTCCAGCGACGATATATTTCGTATGATAGCACTTGAGAAGAGAAGAATATAGTAAGACTCCCCAAGATGAGTGTACCTTGCACCTGTACATAGGAGCAGACGTTTATGGCCTCACCTAAGCAGGTTTTATGACAATGGCGAATTGTAATTCGCAGTTTTAGCGGGGCGGATTTGTGGTTGGGCGGAGACTCCGACACCTTCTCTCCCCGTTCGCGCCCATCAGTGAGCGAATCGCCACCATCCGCATAAAGGCGAAATTTAATAGCATCAGCCTATTTCGAGTGCACGCCCCGACGCAAGAGAAGGGCGGAAGGGAAGAGACTAAGGAGCTTTTCTATGAGTGCATAGGAGTAGCGTATGAGCGCTTCCCCCACCACGATATTAAAATCGTACTTGGCAACTTTAACGCCAGGGTGGGCAAAGAAGGCATATTTGGTCCAACAGTCCGAAAATTCAGCGTTCACAACAACACCTCCGACAACGGAAAGAGGCTGATCGACTTTGCCGCTGCACGGAATATGGTAGTCAGTAGTACCAGACACCAGCATCGAAACATCCACAAAGCAACTTGGGTTTCCCCTGATCAAAGAACGAGGAACCAAATTTATCCACAGGTGGGGTGAAGGAGAACCCGAACCCATGTATAGGGACGAAGCTCACGTCTCTCAACTCGACCAAGACGAGGTGAGAACAGCAATTAAGCGGCTTAAGAACAACAAGGACCCCGGACGAACTATTCTACGCAAGATCTACAGTCCTGTTTTCGTGGACGACGGGTATCGGAGAAGATGGAATGACGAACTGTATGAACTTTTTACCGATATGGACATAGTTAAGCGCATAAAAATACAGCAATTGGGCTGGCTTGGACATGTTGTACGCATGGATGACGACGCTGCGGTCAAAAGATCCTTCGACTCCGCACCCTTGGGTGGACAACGAAAGCAAGGGTGCACACGAACGCAATGGAAAGACCAAGTGCAGAAGGACCTGTTTGCGCTCGGAATAACCAACTGGCGCGAATTCCCACAGGAGAAAAACAATTGGAGAAGCTTTTTGGTCTCGGCCCCAACCGACAAACAGTAGTAGTGCCAAATAAGAAGAAGAAGATCCTTAGGTCGCAGTGCACACCCCATACTAATTGGTATTTTTTCGGAAACAAAATGTATTAAAGTATTGAAAGTTCTTCTACATTTCAATATACACGCATATATGCGTAAGATTTACTCACTCGAGCTTCTCTTTTCGTTAGTCGCTTTTTCAACTTGGGTTAAACTCGAGTAATTCTGGTATGAAGAACCGGTTATTATATGAATGGACTCACTGAAGGCTTGACCTAAAGTCGGCCTGTAAAGCCATTATTGACCCTGGTGAAGTAAACCTCAAAATTTGGAAAATAAACAGGCATTGTCTCAGGGTATTCTCTTCTCCCCGCTATTTTTCCACTTTCACCAAAATTCGTTTCCTTGATTCCACCCCCCCCNCCCCCCCCCCCCCCCCTCATTTTGGCGTCCAGGCATGAGATTTACATGTTTTTGTTGTTTTTGTAGCGGCACTACCAAACCCCGCCTAGGTCAGTTTATCCATCAATCGTTCGGCGGGGTTGTTCCAGAGAGAGAGAGGTGTTGGACGATTGGGATTGAGTTGACATGTGAAGAAGTGGTTGGTGTCGTAGGGAAAGTCTCCACCTGCCGAACACTGATTGGGGATATCGGGTTCGAGTGTGGATAAGGAGCTGTTTAAGCGGCTACAGTATCCAGGCCGTAATTGGGCTAGAGTGACGCGAGTTTCTCGTGTCAGTGGAAGCTCTTGTTCTGCAATGGATGGAGATTGGGATCCGATTACGCCATTGAAAAGTCGAGAATCATAGGCCCTCTCGTCAGTACGTCGTCGACTTCAAAGGTTGTCTGTGTAGGTCTGGACCACATCCATATATTCGAAAAGACGTGCCTGTGCATAGGCTCTTCCTCATGCAAGGATCTGCTTTGTGAGCATTTTATTGTGCTCCCTTATAAAATGTATATCGTAATAGGGGTTAAATTTCTACTTATCCAAACAAACGTACAAACTTTTGGTTCCAATCCATTGAAATAGCTCATGTCGTGATCCTACCGTTAGACGAACGGATTTTATCTCGACAGGGTATGATAATAGAGGGCTTTAAAAATTATCATATTAGCTTCATTTAGCAAATAAATAGTTTCTAACAATTAATATAATAAGAAAATATTCCATTTTCCACATCAAAAGTTCTCAACAAAAATGGCTGCCAAGAATGGGTTGCTTGCTGAAACCTCGTCCAACTCTACAGCGGTTCAAAAAAACAAAGCAACTGACGATGGTAATGCCAATCTTAACAAAAAGACTGCTGCCACTTGCAAGGGAAAGTGCAAATTCCACGAAGCTTTTACATTTTTCACCGGCTATGAGATCGATAACTTCACATCCTATGCCAGTTTCACGAATTGGTTACATCGACCCGTTGATGCCTCAGCGATCGGAGTTTTTCGTATGTTATATGGTAAGATCTATGAACTTCCTTCACATCCAAAAAAAAAATTAAACATTTCAACTCTTTATCTTTATCTTTGAAGGCCTGGCTATGTGCATCGACATTGCGGAAGAGCGTGGCGGCGGCCAAATGGATTTGCGCTTCGGCGAGCCACAACACTGTCATTTTCCGCTCTTTAATGACATGCGCGCCGTCTCGTTTCCGTTGATGGGCTGCATTTATCTGGTCATGTGGTTGGGCGCACTCGGCATAATGCTGGGCTATCGCTTTCGCCTCAGCTGCCTGGTGTATATTATGCCATATTGGTATATATTTCTGCTCGACAAACCGGCGTGGAATAATCACAGTTATTTGTTTGGTTTGGTTGGCACAATACTTCTATTCACAGATGCGAATCGGTATTGGTAAGTGGGTGGTATCTTAAAAAGTAACTGGCCAAATTTATTTTAGTGATTCTTTTGCGCTACAGTTCTTTGGACAAATACCTACAACCGAATATGCCGGAGACTGTACCCTACTGGAACTACTTTTTAGTAAAGTTTCAATTTTTCGTGCTCTACGTGTATGCCGGTTTGAAGAAATTCACCGCCGAGTGGCTTTCTGGCTATGCCATGTCCAGTCTCAGCCAGCATTGGGTCTTCAGACCATTTCGTTCGCTGTTGTCGGCGGAATTAACGGATCTGTTGATAGTACATTGGTTTACAGCGATTTTCGACTTTTCCATTGCCTTCTTTATGACCTGGGAGGCGACAAGGCTTCTGGCCACGCCTTTTATGATCAGCTTTCACTTGATGAACTCGCGACTATTTGTGATAGGTGCAAAAAGCAAATATTTTATTAAAAAAAAAAAAATTTAAGGAATAAACGAAATTTTTATTTTAGGCATGTTCCCTTGGGTCTGCTTGGCCGAGGTGCCGCTCTTCTTTGGCTTTAGCTGGCCTCGCAAACTTACTTTTAAGCGCTTTGTGCTGCATATTTTAACAGCAAGTAAATCCAAGGCGCAAGCGCAGCAGCTGCCAGCAGAAAAAATGAGCGCGACAACCGAAGCCACCACGAAAGAGTCTGCTGCTCCAGCGTGTGACCAGAATCAGATTTCGAGCGCCCAAAGCAACGATTGCCAGACGGTGCACATAAAAAGCCGTGGCTATGCCGCGAAGTCGCGTACTGCGCTAATACTCGCCTACTGCGCCCTGCAACTTTTCCTGCCATATTCGCATTTCATCACCAAAGGTTACAACAATTGGACTGAAGGACTCTACGGCTATTCCTGGAACATGATGGTGCACACCTACGACACAGTCCTGACATCCGTTAAACTCGTCGACAACAACAACGGCAATGTACACTACCTAGATCCGTATGCCTTCACCGAATATGACCGCTGGACAAAACATGCCGATATGGCTTACCAGTACGCGAAATGCATTGCGGCCAATATACGTGAAGATTACGCGATAGATCCACAGGCTAGCCCATTGAGTTCGACGAATATTTCGATTTACTTCGATGTTTGGTGTTCGATGAACGGACGCTTTCAACAGCGCGTCTTCGATCCACGTGTGGATCTGCTCAAGGCTGAGTGGTCGCCATTTCGGCATACCCCGTGGACACTGCCACTGCTGAACGAGTTGAATTATATGCGCCCAAAATTGAAGACTATGACGAATGAGGTTTTGGGTTGGAGTAATTACTCTGATGTGATTTTCGTAGCCGACTTTCCGGGGCTAACGTTGGACAATTACATTTCGCCTGAATTGACAAATGTAACGCTCACTATTCTGGCGGGAAACGTGCGCTATAAAAGTGACGATGAGGATGAATTTTACTTTCTAACGGCTGGCAAGAGTTTTGTATTGAAAAGTGGGGAGACACATCATATAACAACAATCGGACAGAAGCCATCTTCATATCTCTATACTTTCATGGTGAGTAGGAGGAGGGGTGGGTAGTATTGGTAAACAAAAAAAAAATAACTATTAAGGATTAGAAAATGCCATGAATACATTAGTACGCCGTTCAATATTTTGAGTTTCAAACCAACTAATAGGCATTATTTTCTTCCTCAGAACAAAACAATGATCGATAATGAGTTGCTGATCGATGATTACAGCAGCAAAGAACCCAAACCGTTGTTGCCACTTTGGGATGAATTTAAGAGTCGCGTAAAAAACTATAAACAATTCCTTAAGCATATGGCTAATTGTGTGTTGTATTTGTTTTATGACGTGCCAATACCTATGGAAGTACGTGAGCGCAACTAGAGATTTTTTTTTTTAGCATAAACTGCCTCGAAAACCGCTTTTGCCGAAAAAAAAGCATTTGAGATCAAAATGTTAAAATTGTGTGATAAATGGATAATAAAGTTATTAAATTGTATACAAATTAAAAAAAATATATAAAAATTAACAAGAAATAAGTCTACGTTTTTATTGTTTTTAAGCTTTTTTATATATTTTTTGTATTTCTCTATTTACAATACAGCACTGGGCTGGCACTCTCACAGGAATCTTATTAACAAATCATTGTTTAGACCGGGTGGTGATACAGCATCTCTCATTAGTGTCTATCTATTTGCAACTGCCTGCGACTTTTCACCTTAAAACGACAGCAGTACAATACAAATCATGTGTGTGTGTGTGTGTGTGTTTATTAACAAGGTTTCATGCCTATACACAATTGCCGCCAGTTGAAATGGCAAAAGCTTTTGAAACGAATTTTTAACTCAGAAGCAATTCAAAAATTTCTTAATGAGGCGTATTCATGTTTTGGTACGAATCGAAAATTTGAAATATTTGTATAGGAAATGAAAAGAAATTTTCATGATTTTCGATTCGTACGTAGACAAGAATATGCCCCAATAATTTTAAAGTCGACTTTAAGTTGACTACAAATACATACACGGCAATGGGTATAGGTTAGTTAGTTGATGTGTGCATTTGTTAGTGTTTATGATATCCGCATGAATAAAAACTGTAAGCAATTGTGTTTTCTTGAAATTTCAGATTACTCGATTTATTGAAATAAATTAAAAAAAAAAAATATTCCGGCGAACTGATAACCTCCTAATTTTTTTGGAAGTCGGTTAAAAAAGGTCTGAAATTTTAAGAAAGAGCAATTGCTTTGTTTTCATTCATACGGCCCATTGTTGTGGTTTTCTCTAAGTTTGATGCTTAAACATACATAACTACATACTGACAATGAATCATTAAATAGCCTCTCTGTAAATCAACAACAATAAAATTACATGACATTTAAACAACCAAAAGGCAGTCGCGGATCAGATGTTTCTGGTCAGAATTGTTGCGTTTGCGCCTCCCATAGACGCGCATATAGGCCATTCTTCTTCAAAAGCTCTGCATGTGTGCCACGTTCGCCGATTCGGCCATTTTCCAATACGAATATCTCATCGGCATCCATGACGGTGGAAAGCCGGTGAGCTATGCATATACTAGTGCGGCCCTGAGTTGCGCGTGATAGGGCTTGCAAAATATGCTAGAGGAAATCGGATAGAAAAAGTAAAGCTGAATGTTATTTCGTTAAACGATTAAAAAATTTCCAATACCTGTTCGGTTATAGAGTCCAGACTGCTCGTTGCCTCGTCGAATATGAGAATCGGTGAATTTTTCAGTATGGCACGCGCAATGGCCACGCGCTGCTTCTCGCCGCCCGATAGCTTTAAGCCACGTTCGCCCACCTGGGTTTCATATCGCTTGGGCCAACTCATAATGGAGTCATGCAAATCCGCCATGCGGGCTGCATTTTCCACATCCTCTTGCGATTTGTTTAAGTTGCCGTAATGTATATTATGTTGAATGGTATCGTGGAAGAGCACTGAGTCCTACACAAAACAATGTAGTAGAACTTAAGTGACACAAATTAAGTTAATGTACCTGCGGTACTACAGCGATGACACGTCGCAAACTGTCCAAATCCACTTCGCTGATGTCTTGTCCGTTAATGAATATCTTACCCGCGTTAGGTTCGAAGAAACGAAAGAGTAGGCGCACCATCGACGATTTTCCCGAGCCAGAACCACCAACGAAAGCAATTGTTTTGCCCGCTGGTATGCTGAAAGACATATCTTTGAAGATGGGTTTGCCCGGCTCATACTCGAAACTGACATTTTTGAATTCAATTGATGCATTCTCGCAGCCAACCGCCAAGTAGGGTGCATTCGGTGCTGAGGCTATACGCGTGTCGACATTCATTAACGTAAACATTGCCTGCATGTCAAGCAGCGCCTGGCGTACCTCTCGGTACACGCTACCTAGGAAACCTAGTGGTATGGAAAGCTGAAATAGCAGGCCATTAACCATCACTAAATCACCCACTGTCATATTTCCCTTTGCTATCTCATTGGCAGCCAGCAACATGATGACACTAAGTGCTGAACTGAAGATAGCATTTTGTCCAAAATTCAGCATAGCCAAACTGGTACTCGTCTTCAAACTAGCCACCTCGTATTTCTTCAACACTTCATTATATCGGCCAGCCTCGAATTTCTCATTATTGAAATACTTGACGGTTTCGTAATTGATCAGTGAATCGACAGCTTTGTTGCCCGCTTCATTCTCGGCCTGATTCATGTAGATGCGAAATTTAGTGCGCCATTGCGTCACAGCTAGCGTGAATGTAGCATAGATGCCAACACAACCCATTGACACGCCGGCAAATGCTAAACCGCACTGGATTAGATTTTGTATATAGAAAAGTGATTTACGAATATATGTATGTATTTGCGGCAGTTTGCTTACCTTAGTTCCCAAGATGGTGGATACCAAAGCCAATTCGAATATTGTTGGCACAATATTAAAAACCATAGCGCTAAGCACAAAGTTTATGCCACGCGAGCCACGATCAATGGTCTGTATTGGATAAATTTAACATATATTGGAAAGTTGCCGCGAGCATTACACTAAAATAATTTACCTTGGATAAGGCGCCAGTCTGCTTATTCAAATGGAATGCCAAATCCAAATTGTGCAAATGCAAAAACACGTTCGTGGCAATTTTCCGTATGGAATGATGTGCCACCTTGGCGAAGACTGCGTTTCGCAGCTCATTGAAGGCAGCAGCGCTGGCACGCGCAACACCATCTAAAAGTATTTAGTGTATTCAATACATTCATGATCTTGTAGTAAGCAGTTAAACGGTGTGTATTACATCCAAGCAGCATGGCAGTGGCTACGGATAGCACCGTGTCGGGTGGTGTATCCATATTCAAGGTATTCATCGTATTCAGCGTGTCGACGGCACCTTTAAACAGAAACGGCACACAAACCGTCATCAATTTGGAGCCAACCAGCAGACTCAAGGAGATAGCCACACTGAGAAGTGAGAAAAAATTTATAATTTAAAAAAAAAAAGGAACTACGCATGTAAAAGGCTTCGGTGCAAGTACCGTTTTCGCACAAGCGCATCCTCCTTTGGCCAGATGTAGTGCATCATTGCACGCATCATATCTTGTGACGTCACCTCCGGCGCGTCGAGTTTCCCCAGAGTACTGCCCCCATCAGTGCCGCCTAAATGAACATGACAATTTCGTAATGGAAGCCGCTGCGCTGTTGTTGCTGGACCTGCGGGGAGTTACTGAATTCAAAAGTAAGACCCCAACAAAGGCACACAACAACAGTAAGCGTTTGATTGATGATTAATAAAAAACTAAAGGAAGAATGTTAGCACAGTTAGCTCTGGAACGTAAGTTACGTAAGTAAATACATATATAACTTATTGCAAAAAAAAAAGAAAATCAGAAATGGTATAATGACACAAACAAGGGGGAAAGAAACAATATGGTTAAAATTAGTATACCTTTAAGTATTGTATTAAATGACCATGGAACGAAAAATTCAACAAAGCAGGAAATCAAAGCAATTGGGAAGAAATTATTTAAATGAGAAAATTTTGGAAATTTCTACTTTGATTAAGAGCCGGAAATGCACAGGACTTACAATATGCATGCCTGCAATTTAAATAATTTCTTTAAAACTTTCAACTCAATATAAAGGAAACGGCATTGCAAACTTTACGTAATTTTTGTAAATTAAATACATTTACGAGTGCGATTGTAAATATGTATACAAATGTATATGTATCGGCATGCACTCCTTTTTCGGTAATACTACCAACTGACACCTATACCATTTTGACATCTGCTCTCCCAAGGACTTTATTACCTTCTCTTTTTATTTTGTATTTAACACTAAGCCGTTGGTTTCGATGATGCGTTTAAATACTGTCTTATTGAATCTTAGTTACCTTTGGGCACTTTCTTCACCAGTACACCACCAAGTAGCTTGTTCCCTGGCGTAGGGGTGAATGGCGTGATTTTCTTCTTCTGCGTTTTCGCAACATCATCGCTGTCGGCTACAGAGCGACTGGAGCAAAACTGCAATATAGAATAATTTTAATTTTTGGCAATTTTTCACGCAGTTTCTTCCATGGAAGAATAATATTGAATGGGATAAAATAATAACCGCGTACGCAAAAAAAAATCCGGCTAGGAAGTTGCAAATCAGTATGCACCTTTATTGAATTCCTGAGTTTTGCACAAAGTTTAGATATTTAATTTTTATGTTTTTTTGTTGTAGTATGAATTATATTTTTATGAAAAAAAAAATGATCGAAAAGAAATCAGAATGAAAATTGTTCATATACATATTGCGAAAAATTTACTGTACCAGAATGAAAGATATTTTTAATACAAAAGAAACTTGTTTTATTCAAAGAGGAAACATAAAACTAACATATTTTCTTAAGCATTACTTTACAATATTTAGAAATGTTTATCTAAATATTCTTCTAAAAATCTTATACATTCTTCTAAATAACCTTTCGCTACTTTTCCGCTTTCACTCAAAGTGGGAAGTTTTTCCAAATCACCTTTGAAAGTTCTGTATGCATTTATTTTATATGTTACAAGTGCGCGTACTTCCTCTACGACATTGGCTAGATTTTCAGCTGCCCCAAATGCAACTTGATTCAACACATTCGGGTAGATACTCTCTTCGTGCGCCAGCAAATGTAGCACCACACATAAATTATGTGAAGCCCCATCGTCCAAATGCACAAACATCTCATCGTGCAAATTGTGATTGCGTATAAAGGCAAATTTATTGCGATGCAGCATTAAATTCCTATTCATTTTATCTTCCTTTAAAAACTCCTCAATGTCTGCTAGTGAAAAGATGAAATAATCGTGTGGATTATGTGTTATGTAGAAACCATATTCGGTTAGTAATTTGAAATTTGATAGCGATCCATAGCTAATAAACAGCTGCGAACGTGGTTCAATCACAGCTTTTGTGCTTTCTAAAGTCAAAACAAATTCCAGTTGTTTATTGGGACCAGTTGGCAGCAAATCGGCACTGGTACTCACATCAACTGAATGATTAAACAAGTCTAGGAATGGTGCTAAGGCCATGTTTGGCTCGTCACTTAAGAGCGGCTGAAAGAAGCATTTATCTGGTTTGAATTGGCGGCTAAATACATAAACACTGCGTGTGTTTACAGCAAAGTAAGCCCATTTAAATGCGTCTAAAGTATAGATTTCTTCAAAGTAAGACTGTCGGCAATAACTACATTGAGTGCTATTGAAAATACTTTTTAAGCATGCATAACTTTCACGAATGACACGATTTTGCTCAACGGTTTTTTCCAAAATTTCCTCTGGCAAGCGCTGCAATTCAGCTATTGGACAGAAATAGGTGTTGCTAAACTGCTTGGGTATAGAGTTTATATAAGCGTTTATATGGGATGCACCTTCCAAGTGCTTCTCGTGCAATATATAAAGGGCAAGGAGTGATTGATAAGGTACTTTTTGTTCCTTATTGAATTTTGAAGCGTCAAATTGAGCTTTGAAATGCGCTGAATCTTCTAGTGTTGATATTGTTACTAAGCATTTGAGCGGTAAGCTTATGAGCGTATCACCGGCATGGAATTTTCGCGTTTTTGAACAAATACCGCGACCTAATGTGAGAAAGTCGCAAGCTGTAAGATCGTTTGTATTTTTCCAGCCCAACCAGTGCAGTTGATGTAGCAATGGCGTCAGCACATCTTTCGAGCCGGTACATGTATTTCTAATACGCATTTTGCGCTGCCTGGAGCGTTTTGTTCTGCCCATTTCATTTATTTTGCCAAAATTCTTATAAGTAAAAAGATTGTTCGTCCTAGATCTCCCTCTTCCGCTGCAGTGTAATCTAATCAAGTCTTGAGTTGCTTCTGAGCTTCACGGCAACCAGTGTTCGAGGGGTATTGCTTTGGCCTTTTTACTTTGGTTTAATTTATAAAATATTTTCTGGTTGTTTTTTAGTAGTTTAACAATTCTGCAACGAGAAATAGATAAGTGGAAAACCGTAAATAACTGCATACACTATCTTATGTATATTTCATATATTTTACTAAACGGAAGGCCAAAACAATACATTCGCAAACACTGTTTGACTGACCACTCCAGAAGCGCATTATCAACAATATGGTTATGCCTGATCATGCTACGTGTATCAAATGGTGATTATATCTAATGTTACGAAATTTAAGATAGTCGCATGGTATGGCCTTGAGTTTGACGGAAGTGAATAAAAAAAATTGCTTACCAAGTGTGCAGGCGATTGACGATGTCTATGCGCTTTAAGTACGCTGCAAGTTTTTCCAACAATGCAAGAGAAACGCCTATTTGTTGTTATTTGCTGTTGTTTACTGCACAATCGCGCCAAGTGCACAAGCCCAGCCATAATTTAACAGACGCGTGTTCGCAAAAGCAACTTATCTCTCGTGTCCAAATTTGTTAAATTCAACTTGCTATTGTTATTTTTTTTTCATTTTGTGTATCAGCTGTTTTTACTAGGTTTGTTCACTTTGACACGAGCTGAAAGATATTAGTTGCGTTCGATAAAATTCGAAAATTCTCTCCCAAAGAAATGAAAAAGCAAAAAAGTAAACGAACAGGAAATTAGCCATTACTTGCAAAAACCGGAAGAAGAAGACACACCAGCTGACTTTGTTTATGTTTTATTTGTAAACAAACTAAAATTCATGTTGCCTCCATAGAGAAAAAAGGAAAGTGAACGTTGAATATTCGCCAGGAACATTTCTAGAAGTAAAAACTAGTTGCCGCTATCATAAAGTCACATAGCAGGCAGCCAAAAAGCATATAAATACCAAAACCCGGAAAATGCAATTTTGTTTGTTTACAAAAATTGCAACCATATGTTTTGTGATCATATGTTTTCGTGTTGGATAATTTTTGCTGACTAAAACTTGCCAGTACAAAATGAACGCTTCTCTTGCATCAAAATGAACGCTTGCTCTCTCAATTTTTGTGTGTTGGATAATATTTTGTCGTTATCGAACGCCATCCAGTAAAAATTTGGTTAAACTATTACAAATTTTTGACTTGTCGAACGCACCTATTGATAAGCAGGGTGTACAGATTGTTTAAAAAATGCGCAGTTTCTGAAAAAAATCGCCAAAACCAAAGAACGTAAATGTAAATGTAAATGATTTACGTTCTTTGTCTCAACCTTTCAGATACGGTCAAAATCGTCGCGGCACATTTTCAAAGTAACGAGTTGTCGCTTCTTATACATTTACGTTCTTTGTTTGCCCGAAAGCGTTCTCGTACTCGGTACCCTGGATTCTTTTGCTTTTTGACAGTTTTACAGGCTTTAAACCAGGAAAGTTGGAGAACGCAACTAATAATTGTGTTTTAAAGGAATAAAACAATGCTTTAGGGAATGAGCCCTGAAAAAGTACTTGTGAGATGTGTCAAAGCAGATTGATAGCAGACCAACACGTAAAACACACATTCGTTTATCAGACATGTACGGATGTGTTTCAGACCGAATTCCAAAGCATTTTTCGGCGTCTAAAATTGTTGAGTAAAACTATTACTCTCTCCCTTTCTCGTCCGTGAAAAAGTCGTTTCAACCCGCCTAAAATTACTAGTGTATCGAGGTTCATTCGGCTGCAGGAAGTACACACAATTGGGCAATTCACAAGGTGTTGTGAAGTTATATTTTCCTAACAAAAGTTGTGTTAAAACACGACGGTTGTGAACACCTGTTACGATTATTTATTATATCTCAGCACTTAACCTCACATAACACCGAATAAACATAGGTTGCAGAGTTGTATCGTCATGTGTTATTTTTCTTCACAAAACAATAACAACATTTTTACAACTGTCATGAAATATCATGACTTCACGACAAACACGACAAATACGACATCTTGTGAATTGCCCAAATATTGTGGTATTCGTCTTCAGTGTATTAGATGTATGCGTAAGTGTAACTAGATGAGCGTGTGATTATTGTTGCAAGCGTATTTATTTTACCACTAGCAACAACAAATCACACGCTCATTCAATAACATTTACTCAAGATACAACAAATAAACAGAAGCGCGAATTCCACTTATGAATCTCTATGTAAACATAACCTTATTTTCTATTTACAATCATGTGGCATCACTTTTTTAAGGAGTATGTTCAAAACAAAACCATAAAAAGGTGTTTCGCCAGCGATAATTAAAAGCAAGATAACAGCGTCCATTTTGACAATTCCAGCACAGAAAATTTTGTGAAATTCTGTTAAGAGAATTATATTAATAAATCGTTTTTTATTGTAACAATTCCTATTTAACAAAACATGGATTCATCAATCAAAACTAAGAAGTGCTCCGTAAAGCTAAACCGTTTATCATATGTCGGAATTACTCCAGCAGAAGTACAGGTGCGTTGTGATAGTAGTCATTAGTGCTGGCCTTCTACAGAGGATTCAGCACAAAAATACTCTCGATTGCATACGGTTTAATTAATTGTTTTTCTTAATATTTTCTAGGAGCAAATCTTAGACCAAAGAATAAGACGTTGTGCAGTGCGGCTACAACGTTGTTCGGAAAATGTAATATGTACCAATGGCAAAATTGACGGCTCCATTGGAAAAGACTCCAAAATGCGTCGTTGTTGCATTCGTTTGCCTAGGTTAAATTTAGTACGGAGTGAAATATCCTCACGCGCTGGCTCCGTAACCAGTGCTAGAATTCTATCTGAATCAGGTAAAGAGACTTGTATTTAAAAAGATATTAAACCGAGTAATCAATCTATTCTATTTGCAGAGTTGGATAGTTCCCAAATTGTAGACCACTAAGCACCACCAAACAAACCCGATAGATTGGAATACTTATTTTAAGTTTCATTTACTAAAATGTATATTAAAAAAGCTCGTATATACCTATGTAATGAACTAAACATTTTTAAATATTAAATCAGCAAAAATTTTGAAATACCTATTTTGGAAATGCTTCATTTTCGCTGTGATTGAGTGTTAGAGGTGCGAGGCCCTGCGTTCGCTTCGCTGGTCCGGGAAACGCTAAAATAGAATAAGTTTTTTCGAGTGTATTTCTGCCATGAAAAAGCTAATCATAAAAATCCATTTTGTCGTTCGGTGGCGGGGAAAAACTGTAGGCCCCTCCATTTGTGTAAAAACATCAAGACACACACCACAAATGGAGGAGAAACGCTTAGCAAAAGTTTAAGCACGAACATATTCAGGGCTATCACAGAATCCATCGTAGCTTCGATTTTCGTGAAATCTACGAAAGTGCTATCACAGAATCCGAATTTGTACGAATGAAAATTCGAAATTCGTAGAGAGCCTTCATTGAATCCGTTCGTAATGAAGATTCGTACAGATACTCTACGACGAGATTATGCTGTCGGAAAAAAATTTAAAATCACTCAATCTTAAAAATAGTGGAAGAAAGCTGCATTATTTTTAATATTAAATATTTATTATATCCCAAATTTGTTATAGTTTGATATAATTCCATATATTTGTGTAAACGTAGACGTAAAATACCAATGACATACATATGTACATACACACATTCATCTGCTAGACGCTATTTAATGAATTAATATTTTGTATGAATCGAGGAAATAATAGTTTAGCAACAATTTGTAAGGAAATACACCTAGTTACTTTAATATCATAAAAATTTATTTAAAAAAAAAATATTTTTCTATTTAAAATAATAAAATCTAAGCTAAAAATATAATAAAAAAAATTTGTATTAAAAAATAAACAAAAATTAAATAAAAAAATCCCCACTGCCCCACGACTCGGACTCGAACTTGGCTCTCTCAATTGGCGGTCTAGTGCTTTGCACACTCGGCCATTGCGCCCGATGAACCAGCGCCAGCAAAATGACATACATAAATGTCTGTTGTTTCCTTTGCACTAATTGATTTCGAATCAGCATTCGAAGCTGGCAACGATATTTTCGAGTTCACTCGGAATCAGTGATAGCAATTTTTTCGTATTCGTAGCGGGCATTTGAATTCATAGATTTTAATTTTAATTAAAAAATAAAATTATATCTTGTCGCAATGCAACTAGTCTGGAATGGGCATTAATTCAGTTTAAAAACCAATGTAGTTCTCTGAACTCCAATAAGTGCTTCCAAGTCTCACTTATGGAAATATCATAGTACGGCAACATTGTTGTTCCAATCAGTTGATTTTCTTCATTATTTTTTTTTTGAGATTGAAAAAGAAATTTGCAGTTTTCTATTTGATATCAAATTAGTTATACAAAAATATTGAAAACCGTGGGAAAATTTAAAATGAATTGGTACAACGGTAACATTGCAGAAGCAGTTGCTAAATCGAAGGCGAACAATGCAATTTTCGTTGTTTACGTTGAAGGTGCGTAGGAATGCTGGCTGCTTGGCCAAGGGAAAATGAAAATAAAAAAATTTGCAGCGACGGAACACGTCATTCTTGTCGATAATTTACCGAAAATAAACTGATTTAGAATATGGCGTTTATTTTATTTTTTTTTGCATGTCCACAGGGAAAGATGAGTCAACTACAAAACTTACAAATTTTATAAATAGTCAGAAAATACGCGAGAAGTTGGAGTCTGACGATTTTGTTGCTATAAAAATCGAAAGTGATAGCCAATCATATATGCAGTTCGCAACTATTTGTGAGTTCTAGACTTTGGAATATATATATATGTTTATAAAACTTAAACAATTGCATCCTTTTAATCTCTCTTTTAATATTTAGACCAAGTAGTGCCAGTACCATCAATCTTTTTTATAGGAAAATCCGGCACCCCACTTGAAATTGGAACCGGCATTATTGCTTCAGTAGAGGAACTGGAAGAGAAAATTAATAAAGTGCTCACTTCTTCCGGCCGCTGTACATCCGCTGTGCACGCTTCGTCTTCTTTTATTGAGGCTGAACAAAAAGCTCAAAGTCCACCAGCTAGCAGCACTGTAACGAGCAAAAATGTACCAGAAGAAGAGGTTCCAGTTCGTTCTCTCAGCACAGAGCCTTCAACAAGTAGTTCGACAATGGAGATAGATAATAAAGTTCAACATGATGATGATGAGCAGGAAATAGTGTGCGATGGCGGCGTGTGCTATAAAAAGCCGAAAGAAACAAAACCAGAAAAGGAAATTATTGTTAACAAGGAAGCCAAATCGGCTATAGATCAAGTTGAGCAAAATGAAATGGATGCTAACGTCCGACTAGAAGAAACCAGAAGAAATATGGAGGAACAAAGACGGAAGCGGCTTGCCGAAGAGAAGCAATTGGAAAAGGAACATGAATTGAGGCGTAAGCAAGAGCGAAAAGAATTCCAAAATGCACAAGAATGGCAGCGTCAACACGAACTAAAAGAACTAAAGGTTAGATAAAGAAGATCTCTTACATATATGTATGTATGTCAATAATTCATACAATTTGGTTTGTTTTTTAAATTTTGTACCCAAGGATAATATTCGCCGTGAAAAACTCGAGGAAATGGCAGCCCGCGAAAGGATACGTGCACAAATAGCTGGAGATCGTGCAGAGCGTGCACAAAAATTTGCATCAATCGGAGAAGGAGCCGCTAATGCTAACGCAGCAAGCACAAGTGCAGAAGATAATTCTAATAACGGTGGTGGCCCACTTGTTGCTCCCGACAGCACCCGAATTCAATTTCGTTTTGCAAGTGGTAATACAGCGACGCATGTCTTTAATTGCCAAGACACACTTGCCAAGTTACGCGAATATGTGCGTAACGACTTACTGCCTGGAACGGGCATAAAAGATTTTACTTTAGCTACAACATACCCCAAAAGAGAACTTAATGTCGAGCATGATGCTCAAACGCTTGCTGAGTTGAATCTGTTTCCAAGTGCAGTCATACTAATAATTGGCAAAGAGAGTAAGAGCAGCCCAGCAGCTATTATTGCGCGTTCTGGTGGACTTCTGAATATGTTTACCACTTTAGTTATGACCATACTCTCTCCAGTATTTTCAATTTTTGGCTATATAAAGAATATAACTACGGGTGACAAGCGAGGAAACGATAACGAAACAGATAAAAATGTTGGCGCCGCTAAGAGAGCAAATGAAGAAAACGGAGCACATCATGATGCGTAAGTGCAAACAAATAAAAATAACTACATCACAAAATAGGGTATATCCGTTCTTTCAGTGCAAAGCGTCGTAACATGGAGCGTTTTGGTGGAGGCGGTATTACTGCAGGATCCGTTTTGGGCAACAATCCCTCTACTTCAACTGAGTCTGCTACTGAAAAAGGCGAAACAAAACCGTATCGCCGTTATGGCAGCTCGAATATTCATCGCTTAACAGACCATAAAGATTCAGATGACGAAAATGCGACTTGGAATGGCAATTCTACACAACAACAATAGATACTTGCATCCTTTTCTAGTTTAGTGTAGCTCATATAAAATTCTTTTTTCTTTAAAATACATAATCCTACAAAAGGTTGATTTTAGAAATTTTACTATTTTAGATTATTTATACAACATTTAAAGTTTATTTCGCGTCTGGCAAGTCTTGCAAAGCCGAAGAAATCGAATTTTTGAATTTGGAAAAGTTTTCGAATTGAAACCTTTTCGCGACAACTATTTGTGTATCGTGTATCTTTAGGAAACGCTGTTGTCAGTCGGTCAACTTGCTTCCGCTCATGCGAAATGCTTGACTTTCCATTTTCCAATTATGGAGTTTTTGAAATTTTTTAAGTCTTTAATCTTGAATTTTCCAAATCAACTTTATTTCGAATATGGCAATTTTTTGTTTTTTTCGAACTGTCATACAAAATGCAACCCTTCCGTGCAACTTTTCCATGATACATGTTTGACGGTTCGTTTAGCAACATGTTTGTTGAATTTCCAAGGCGTTGCAACATGTTCTCTGCTTTGCTAGCCGTCGTCAAAAAGGGTGGCCGCAATCGTAAAAAAAACGGCGAGTGAATTGATTGGCGGCGCGGCGTGTAGCAAAATTTCACCAAAAAATTTGTGTACTTATTTTTCTGCAAAAAGCAAACGCATTTCACTTGTAAAATCAATTAATTGGTACGAATGCGCTAAAAATTCGTTGCATTTTAGTTTCATTGCCTGTGATGCAGGCGGTAGGCAGTGTATCAAGTTTGTAAACCAGCAAAAAATTAACAAAAAAGCAAGAAAAATCGGTGTAAATGCTTGCAAAGTGTGAGAGAATCTAACAAAAAGCAAAGCAAACACAGTGAATATTTTATTCGTGGCTGGTTTTCTATCCCCTCGCTCTTCGTGTTTTTGTTAAAAATGTGGTCCGCAAATTGATAAAAAACTTTATTGTTACCAAAGTATCGTCCAAGTTCTTAGTGGATTACTAAAAAGTAAATTAAATAAATCGTTTGAAAATAAGTGAGTGCAGGCAGACGACTTAAGGAAGATGTACGTTTTGTTTGTTTGCAAGAAAAAAGAAAAATAAGTAAAAAATTCACCAAGTACACAAAACAGTAATCTGAAAAAATTGGTTACAAGCGGAAGAACGCGAAACAAACCAGAGAAATGCACCCGTGTTATTGTTGCTCCCACTATATTTGCGATGCTTGCCCACTCGCCGTCTCACAGCTGTCCCAACTTCAATTAAAGATCCATCATTTATTTACTTGCCTATCGACTGTTCAGCTCCTGCACGTTGGAGTATTTTAATTAGTATCGGTATAAAAGTCGTTTATTTGGGCTTGAAAAGCGAACAAAGTTTAATACAGGAAACTATAAATGTGTAAACAAATCGCAAGCATCAAACTGGAATATCATCAGACGGCTTAAAAGAACATAGCCATATTTGTAAATCCGTGGGTGGAAAAGGACTTTGCGGAATTTGTATTCAATGTACATACATATGCAGTAGCAAGCATAGTGTTTTTAGAGGTAAGTTTGGGTTATATTTTGTCTTCACTCCGCTGATAGAAAAGTCTCTTCATTGAGTAAAAGTGTTAAAGTAAATCATATTACAGGGTCTGCCTGTAAAACTGTGAAGAAAAATGGCACCCCCTGGAAGTAAACAAAACGGCCGACAACTGTTTAGTTTTACTTCCTGTTCTGGTTTTGCCCTTTTTATGTCCATAAAAGCACATATATAGGTGTGTATGTATAAACTACGTTTCAGCGGCTGCGCTGCTAACTGCTCCAAACAGGGGATGCTGCGTCGTGAAAAGTTAAGCTCCATAGGGAGGTATAAAATAGTACAAAGTTTGATTTGTGATAAGTAGCCTAAATACATGTGTTCTTATAGAAGAGTATTTACATACATACACACATAAATATAAATAACGTACATATGTATTTACAAACATACTTACATATATATGTGCATATAGTTCAGAATTTAGTTTGCTCTGTTTATTCATTAGGGGTATTCTCGCAGTCTTGCAAAGCCCTTGCACGGTGCACGGTTTGTAAAGCTGTCTCCATAGGAAAACCGGGTTTTAACGCGCATTGCCTGCAACCCGTGCACCGAGAGCTTGCATTAAATTGTATGCCAATTATTTTTTGTAATAAATAAAACGGTTTTGATAAAAACATATCTTTCTCTTTGTTACCTTTATCTTTACAGCTTTTAATCAACGCTTAAGAAAATTACGCTAAGTCAGCGCTCTACGTTAAATTCACTTAAAAAATAACCATTTATTAGATTTGTGTGAAATTTAAAATTATTAAGACAGTGTTTCCAAGTGTTTGTTCGTGTAAATGTTAGTTAAAAAGTGTTGTCAAAAGTAATCAATATTAAATAAGTATAAGAAAAAAGTTGAAATTGCATAATATTGCAATACCTACATGATATAAGTTATGAAAAAAATCTAAATTTCAAAAGTAGACTATAAAGTTGCTCTCCACCAATTTATTTGATTTATAAAATCAATTACCAGTATCGTGTCGCGCGCGCGCGTTCCATTCTACTACTGTTGTTGCTGGAAATTTTCATCAATTGTATGGCAATTTGTTGAATGGCGGCCATTGTTGGCCCCAAAAGGCAAACCGAAAGCGGAATAAGGGCCAATCCCATCCCCAATTATAGCCATAATCACAATAGCATTTATACACATACTAACCGCCATATTCGTACGAGCGTTAACAACTGTTTTGGCATTAGCACCAACTCCAGCGCCCAACAACAACAGTTCAGTGGTCATACAGCAGTAGTGTCCGTCGCTGCACCCATTTCGCGTCCTCGTTCGCGTATTTCAATGAGCGTATCAATGTCACTGGTACAGGGAGGAGCTGCTGGCGGTGCCCCACAAGGTGCCATTCTAGCTGCTGCAGCACCATATTATCAGCCACCTGCTGTGCCACAGGATGTGCAGCCGGATCGTCCCATTGGCTATGGTGCCTTCGGAGTAGTATGGTGAGTAAAAAATTTGCTTATACTTTATGTATTATGAAGTAAAAACATTATTATTTAGTTAGTAGCTCGGGAAATGATTTTAATTCATACATATCTAGTATAAACGCATGCACAGTCATATATGTGGAAGTGTCACTTTTTAGGGACTGATTTGAGGGCAGCTGCTTGCAGAATTTGTTGGACTAAAAGCTTTTCCGGTATTCAGTTTTTGCATTTTTCAATATTTTACAACCATATCTTTTTTTTTGTAAAAATATGTATATCAAAATACTACGTAAGCTTCAGCCACCACCAAAAGATGAATGTAAAACTATCAACCACCAATTTTATCAGTGAAAGTGGTGATAATGACGCTGCAATACAAATGAAAACAACATTGAAGGGATATCTAGTTTTGAATAGATTGTATTAACAAAGAGAGCCCTGGAACCGTTAATGCCCTCAAAAATATTCAAGAAGACAAGTTCTGAGAACGCATTGCAGCATAACTTTAACTTCCCAATTTAAATATGTTCATATGCCTCCCGTCTGGTTTGGAAGTCCATAGTACAATATACATATTGTGTATCGTCCTAGACGATTAACGACAACCGCTGCACTACACTTTGATTTGTTCGAATCTCTAAAATTTCATTTGATCCTCAACTGTTTTCCTCGGTTTTTATCTTTGTGCGCCACCACCAGCACTATGCGCTGTGGCTTGTCAAGCAAAGGTTCATTGCCTTTGCAGACGCAGCAACTCGTATTCGCTTATAAATGGGGTAAAGCGGAGCGCGTCCCGGCAATGTTCGCTGTGCTGTGACTTCGAGTACAACAAAGTGCAGTGTTCATCACAGTGTACTTACTCTGCACGCCAAGGTAGGGCTTGGGCCATGAATGTAACGCACTTATGTGCATACATACATACGTCTGTATGGGCGTGTGTGGATTTGTAAGTAGCGCTGCTTGCTACCCCTCGTTTCAGTTGCCGCCTATATACATAAGTAAATGTGGCTGTTATAATAAATGCTTTGCTTTTGCTGCTGCCGCTATAACATTTACAACATTCTATAGCAGCAGCCCCTGTATGTTCCTCGTTCACTGAGGGTTGGTTGCTTACACTAAATATTCCTGCTTAATATGTATGCACAAAGTGGAAGAGCACAGTTTGCATCGGAAATTGTTTGTAAAAATTTTATTTTTATGAATTTTAATCAACTGCAATTCGGATTTAATTTGTAGATATTGCCACTGCCGTTGCTGCTGCTGCTGCTGCTGCGCCATGCTGGCGAATATTTTCCTATTTTATGTAGTAAATGTATATCTAGTATGTAGGTACATTAGGCTGGTCTAAAAATACACAGGAAAATCAACTTTTTGAAATGTTCCCGCTGCCAGAAGCAGAACTAAAGAATATCGAAAATAAGGACACTCGTATTTTTTTAATATTTTGAAATTTTCATATATTTTACACGGAGAATATAAATTTTGGTCGTAGAGTTGCTACCAAAAAGTTAAAAATAAAAAATTTTCAGATCGAATAAGGATATGTATTTCCTAGAGGTATCTTCAAAAAATGTATTTACATCTACACACATACATATGTATTTAACTTTGAAATTTTAAGATTTTTCCTCCTGAAAAAAATTTTGAACGACCCTAATGTGCATACATACGTAGTATCTATGTATGTATTTATTTGTACATGTATATATTGTACGTACTGCGTCCTTCCCGTTCGGGTAATTATGCGCCTCTTTTGCTTTTTGTTGTTCCCGTTTTATTGTAATTGTGATGTTGTTGGTTGCTGGTTGCTGGTACTTTTTTTTTAATAAAAAAGTTGTTCATAAAACATTTTTATATTCACCAGTTTTTGCATAAATTATGAAAAGTGGCGAATACAATTTTTACTTTGTGGCATACCCCAGCTCATCTTTTCAGCATAAACTTTCATAATTTTCATTTAAACAACGCAATGCCCGAGTTAATATTTTGATTGCTGAGAACGGTGTGCCTACTGCAAGTGCAAAAAAAAAAGTGTTTTAAAGTCAAAATCCCGATAAATTCCGAAAAATCCTCGGACAAGAATTTTTCGCAACCCGAAATCCCGGCATTGTTAAAATGTTTCGGGATTGAATGCCCTACACTACATATACTCGGCAAATTAACCAACAAACGCGAGCCTTATCGTCCGATATCTCTAACTTACTACTAGTTACTAGCACTTAGCATAATCACTGGACACAACGTTGTACAAGTAAGCCCTTCTCTGACAAAAGTAAGGTATGGGTATTGTAGTAGACTGAAATCCTGCCTATCCAGAATTGATCTCGACCTACACAACCTCCCTAAACGGACTCAGCTGACACGCTTTTACCTTGTGGCTCGACCTAATCGATACAGCATGGTCCGAATTTCGAAAAATTTCGAATTTATAAAAAAAAATTATATGCAGTTTAAAAAAACTATTAAGGCTGTTGATTTTTGGAAATTTTTACAAAATTTTTTCCACACAAAAAAATTTTTTTATGTGGACTAGAGGTTTACGCCGACAGGCTTTGCGGCGGCGGCGTGGTCAACTTCAAAAATAATCGGCGGCGGCGGCGACGCCGGCGCGTCTGTAAAGGCCGGCGCTACTGCCCATAAGAGCCATGAGGCTACTAATCTTATCATGTCATCTCGTCAGCGTTAGGCATTCCTTATTAAATTAGTTTTAAATTTAAATATTGTTACTTCCTACTTGAATTAAAATTTTGAGTGCCTGGCGCTGATGGATAGGCGAACCGAAGAGGGTCTAACGCAAAGAAAGTTACTTGTGCAAATTGGGGCAACAACATCTCAAGTGACAGTTAATGCATGGTCGGGCATACCACAGGTCACGCATTGTGGACCACTGTTGTTTATTCTAAACTGTTGTTTATTCTATAAACGACTTGCCTAACTATTTTTATTTTGCAAACTGCCTGATGTTTGCAGATGATGTTAAACTTTTTTCAGTTGTGCGTGATCTCTCAGATTGTAATCGTCTTTAGCTCGATCTAGATGAATTTAAGCAGTGGTGTACATTAAACTGTTTGAACCTAAATATAGGTAGATGTTGCGTAGTTACGTTCTCGAGGCAGTCTAGTAGTGATATACCTTTTGACTATAATGGTTAGATGGTTGCGTTATAAAGCGGAGCACTGAAATAAAAGATTTGGGCATTATTTTTGACTCCAAACTCGCGTTTACAAAACACGTTGACTATATTGTATCTAAGTCGTTCTCAATGATAGGCTTTATTAGGCGAAATACTCAAGAGTTCAGAGATCCAGTAACTTTAAAATCCTTTAGTAAGAAGCCGTCTGGAATACTGTTCTATAATATGGAGTCCATATTATGAAGTGGACTCGATCAAAATAGAAAGAGTTCACAAGATTTTCACCATATTCGCTATTTGCAATTTGCCCTGGCAAGGTTATGTTCCTCCCTATATTGGCAGACAGAAATTGCTGGGTCTCCAGTCTTTGAAGGAAAGAAGAGATTCCTTCTTCATTACATTTATTTATAAAATAATCAATGGGCACACAAATTGCGCTTATTTTACAGATTTGCTCATATTATATAATCCCCCGCGTAATTTAAGAAACAAAAGGCTATTGGTTGATGCTCTGCATACCACGAATTATGCCAAAAATGAACCAATTGCTAGATCATTGAATTGTGCAATACATATTCTAGTGTCATCGATTTTAACTTAAGTATTGATAGATTTAAGAATAATTTGTTTACAATATTCACCTAGAGTCTTCACTAGTCTGTAAGAAACTAGTTCTGTAGACTGAAAAAAAGAAATATACTACATACATACATGGTTCTCTATGTTCTCTATAGATCCGTATGTACTATTTAAATTTAAAGAAATAAAAAAAAAATTTAAAGCTAAGTTATTGGAGTAATTTATTTTGCTATTAATTAATTTCTGAAATAACATTATCTACGGTTATGTTAAATTAAGGGGTTCTTACGATTTTTTGCGGGTTATAGATTGAAAACTAGGGTGGTCTACTATTTTCCGGGGGTTTTATCCATCAACTCCCAGCAGAACAGGCCTGGTTAAAATTTCCACTAAAATTTTAAGTGCCAAATTTTCCGAGGGTAAACAAAAGTAATGAAAAATACTACTAATTTCCATCAAGAAGGGGGAACTTTAACCCTGTGTAGAAAACATTGCGATGCGAGGGAGCAAAACCTTTCTGGGGTTTGCCCACCACTTGTGAATGCTAACATAGTTTTCACACAGCCACATAGAACTTGTATACGTCTGTGGGACCCCGGAATAAAATAACTTACTTATTTAAAATCTGTTTAAAAAATATTCAACTCTTTATTAAAGAAAAAATACACAAGAAGATCAATTTGTTTTTGTTTTATCTCCAATAATCGAGGAGTTAGATGCAATAAGGGCACTTCTGTTAAAACTGCTTTCTGAGATATTATCGTTAAAGTCTTTTGGTGTGTGACAACTTTCTTGTTGTTGTAGTAATCTGTAAAAAATGAATATTGTTGTGGTATTGAAAACAGTTGTTATATATTCTGTAGTAGTAGCTCCTTCAAGCGATGCGTTTCATGAAAACTTTGTACAAAATTCCTTAGGCGCCGAACGCCGCCGCCGCCGCCGCCGCGCCGATATTTTCGTAACTCGGCGGCGGCGCGTGAGTAATGACAAAAAACGGCGGCGGCGGCGGCGTGGCTCGGCGGCGTATACCTCTAATGTGGACCGAATGAGCAACAAAAAATTGCCAAAGATCAACGGTAAGTCCCAGCTGTCTCAAACTTGCTCTCTACTATACTAGAATTGAATGGACTCCCAAACTGCCGCCTTAAAATGTTTCTCATCTAATTAAAAAGCTCGAAATTTTGATGAAACTTTGTCGAATTTTCATAATATTTGTAAAAAGTTTGAAGTTCGGACTTACGTCCCTACTAATATTTTCACCACTGTATATGCAGTTGCTCATTCACCTCCACACTGCTGCACAAAAGCAAAAGTCATGCATAATTTTATTTATTTTTTTCTCTCTTGATTTTAAATTCCACATTTTTTCTTTATGGTTAATTACAAGCACTCGCAAACCACTTGATGCCAACGATAACATTAAAATTGTACAATAACTCCTTTGAAGCATTTAAACATTAATGCGCAGCTACCAAATGAAATTACATATACCCAACCCAATCCAACCCTAAGCTAAACTCAAAACTAACCTAAAAAAAGAGTATACTCAAGATCTAATAGAAAAAAATATATATATAAAATCTCAAGTGTCAGCGCAGTGTTTAAAGTAGGCAGAAAAAGAGAATTGAGTAAAATAATGGACAAAAAAAAGAAACGTCTACCAAACTCAAGCCGCCTGCTGAGTGCTGCAGTCAGCCGCTAGTGTGCCGCGGCTGCTACTTCTTTTGCAAAGCCCAAATTCAAGAATATTCTCATTGCCATTCAAGTGTAAAGCGGCATTTCCGGATGCAATCAGACGAAAACTGCTTGGAGTACTCAAATACCGTTCGCTAGCTGACTGAGACTGGAATATAGGCTGGTTGGTTGGTTGCTTGCTTGTACCGATTGGCGGACTGGCGGTTAGGCCGGTTGGATGACTGACTATGTAGCTGGTTGCCTTGCTAACTTGCCTGTGGCTCGCCAAAGCGAACCAACAAACGAACGAAAAAACAACAAAAGGGCAAACACCAAAGGAAGAAAATAAGCAGGAATAATCAACAAAAAAAAAGAAATATTAAAAGCCGCGTGGTGGCTCCGTGTTAAAGACCCAGGCCAGGCACTTCGTTTCGTATGTTGCACCTACCCCCTGCGCTTGCGTTCGCGGCACAATTTAAATTCTGTACCTTAATGAATACTGCAGTGGTTCAGCACAATTGATATCGTCGTCGTCGAGGTCGCAGCGCGCCTAAAACCCTAAAGGCTGCCTTTACAAAGAAATAGAAAAACAAACAGGAAAACTCAACCAAACAGCGAGCCCCAAATCGTCTGCTGTCGCGCTAACAGCGCTGCCTGCCTAACCGCTGTGCGCTCACAAAAGCAGTTGAAGCCTCAAATACAGACATTCTCATACACTTGCATGCTAAAGTAAGTAATAAAAAACAAAATAAAAAAAAACAACGAAAACGCGAAGACCCATACCGCTGCTGCGGTTCAATAAACGTAGCTAAGCTACTAACTACTTACTAGCAGCCAGGCACAGACAGGGAAGGACAGAAAGCCTGAGTTGTACCAAAGTCAATGCTGATCGCAAAGGTATCGATGAGCTAACAAACAAACACACACACATATCCGCACAAGCAGAAAAAGACGAAACTCCAACAACAACCATACAAAAAAAAACAAGCAAATCGATACAAACTACTCTTGGGCGCTCTCAAAATCTTTTGGGGCTACGAAAACCCAATTTTTTTTGTTGTTTACCCTCGCAGCGAGAAAAAAATCGAGCCACAAAAATTATTAATAAATCCTATGCGCGCAGTTCTTCGCTCGCCACTGCCCCTTGGAGCAGAGCATTGGAGACTGACACAGGCAGCCGGACGTAGTCGGACTTGCACGCGCAGATACTTGATTGTGGCTACACAGCCACAGTGTTGAGAGAGTTATGTTAGTGCTGGTGGAAATAAGAAACGCAGTGAAGGTGGATGGGACGAATCGCGCGATTGACAAGCAAAGAAAGTGTGAGATATTTGCACTTGTCTCAAGCTGCGGTGTTTTGTTTGTCTGGAGTTAGGTTGGGTTAGCCTCTTTCTTATGAAAAGTTCGCCCAGTCGAAACAGAGGCCCATTGTGGTAGATATCTGCAGACCTATCCATGCATGTTCTTAAACCACACCGATTTTGAAGACCAACTCCAAAGAAAAACTGTTCGCAAGCTGTTCGGATCTTCAAATAATTGATAGCTCAGTAATCTGAATCTTCTCCGATTTGTGGTGTGCGCCTTGATGTTGCCACACGTAGGGGAGGACCAGCGATCGATCCTTGGTGTTAGTAGTGGGTAGTGTGCATTCGCATAGAAAGTGTCATGTGGACAACTGACCAGTGGCTCACTAGAAAACATGCGTATATTTAGTTTAGTGCGCCTCAGCAATCTCCTTTGTTCATCGATAGATAGAGGCGAATGCAATACTTTTGTTGTATTCAGATTAATCCACCAGCTATTAGTAACTGCCCTGGCTTTCCACTCAACTTGTGCGTGCCGGAATATCTGAGTGGCTGGCTTTTCTCGTGCGTTCATCCGTTAGCTCACTTCCGAAACTCCATTATGTTCCAGGACTCAGTATGGATTGACGATGTCTTGCCTCCGAGAGATTTTATAGGTATTCAGAACTAGCTACTTGATTGTCTAATATGAAAGTGAGTTTTGTAGGAGTGAGCTCCATCAGCTTGGCAATTATATAGATTTCATTTCAGCCAACATTTGTCTGAATGAGATTTAGCCTATCCGTTAGCTTCATACTTTCTCAGTAAAATTACGTTTGCTTCTTCATCCAGATACAATAATTTCATCGAAAGAAGAAGCTCCATGACAGTCCAATCAAGGTTCGTATGAGTCTAATAGGTCCCGATACCCAAATAAGGTAAATCGGGTTACTGGATGCGATGAGTGATACGAGATGAAGGTAATCCCACACCAAAATTGAGGTGACTTCTTATGCTTTTAGCGCAAGAATAGACTGTTTAGGGTGGCAATGTCAAACTCGTAGCCCCTAATTTCGAAGCTTCTTTCACTAAGAAGGCAGAGAGAGAGGCACCACAACAGAGGAGGGATAACTTCATCTTGCGGATATCCTTTTGTACACAGCTTAGAAGACATCCCGAACTAAGGTTCCGGTTTTGTCACATTTTTCAAAATATTTCTCTGTGGATTTACTCCAGACTCCTCCTTTTCCTTGTAAATACCTTGGCGTTCTTTGGTCTAATCTTACTACCGCGAGGGTAGCGATGGCTCAGATCAATGAGATATTCCAGAGTCACCCTTTATTAAGGCCGATCTATCCTAATTTTGATTGAAAGGCCACGCAGGCTTAAAGGTCCGCGAGAAACTCGAAAGAGTCGAAAAACAGACACTAAAAAAAGCACTTTTTTTGAAAACTCAATGGCATTCCATTTTAAGAGATGGTCACTGTCGATGTTTGAAAACCCTAACCCCTATCTAGGAGTGTCTAGATATGTTGTAAGTCCTCATAGGGAAGAAAATATTACCCAGCAGATTGGTGTATCTACACAATCGCTTCTTCAGTCAAGTTTTGAGATTTTTTTTTTTATTATTTTCCAATATCAAAACATACCACCGTTCAATAAGAGGCACACAATCAGCCAAAATGCCGAAATATTTCCGCTCGCTCCGTTAAGGAGTAGGCAAACGCAGCAGGTATCCAATGAAGCTTGTCTATGCCTGCCTCTAAATCTCAAAGTTATTGTTGCAACATCACCGCTAGCTCCCGCTGGACGGCAATAGCCAACTTCATACTTGTACATCTGAAGACGATAGACTGGACGAGGACCGGAGTTGCTGTGTTGGAGCTGAGAGCTGAGACTCCGTATTTTATATGCACAGCAGCGCCATGAAGTGAGCGTAATAGTAGCAGGCAGCGCACAATTGTGCCCAGAAGAAACTGCTGGAAGCATTAGGAAATAAAATGTGGCAAATAACAACAGGGATAGCGAAGAGGTGCAGGGAAATAGGGACAGACATTCGTAGATGTAGTGGCAGTCAGCAAGTCAGCAAGATGCGAAACAAAACGTAGACAACGAAAAACGAGAACTCTGCACTTAAGCTACCTGCAACTGGTTTTGCATTCTAACGGATGGATGCGAACATGTGCCTGCGTGTGAGTGTGCGCCTTTGTTGCGGGTATGCCAGCAATAACTCCTCTACCTGCAGACGCACACTTGTATGCCGCCAGCTTAGTGGTGAAGCACTGCTGCACAAAGTTTGGAACTATGTCTGTACATATTCTGTGCCCTGACGTGAGGTTACCTACCTGCGCTCTGTCCTTTTGCTGCTATATCATACTGACTGACTGACTAGTCGGCTAGCTGGCTGGCTGGCTGGCTGGTTGGTTGACTGAGTGACTGACTGCTGTTGCAGTAACACTGCAGGCAAGTGCGTCGTCCTCTACAGCGCTCGCACACTGAAGCTTCCAGACAATTGAGTTAACACTTTTTCAATTTCCTTGCCATGGCCTCCTTCGCAAAATATTTATTCTTTTCTTTCTTTTGTTTTTCAATGCTGAAAATTAAAAATAAAAGAATAGTCGGTTGTGAAATCATTTTTCATGACAGCAGAGATCGATTTACTCTATTTGCTTGTTGCACATATACTTACTACTAGTTTGTATGATTGGCTGTAAAGTGCGCCTGTGTGCCAGTGCAAACGACTTCGGGGAATGAAAAATTCTGCATGTGCAACTGTGTCAACTTTGCTTGCGCATTTTGCATTTGACAAACAAACAACAACAAAAATATAGACATTTGCAAAATATTGAATTTGTGTTTGCTCTGCAGCTCAGTGCGAAGTGTTAAGTCGATTCAGCGATGAGGCAAGTGCGGGCAAGCAGTGGCAGCAGGGTGGTAGGACGGATTTGCCGAATGCAGGAAGCTGAACTTTTGCAAAACACATCACAAAATGCCACAAGCTGAGCGCTGCATAAGCGTCGAACGCGTAGTGCTATTTGTTATTTGTTATTTGTTATTTGTTTTCTCTTCGGTCGCTTTGGACGCTTTTTGTCCAGCTGAAGTGAAATCTACATAGGTGTAAAGCTGTCTATGTCAAGCGGATTGTGATTAGACTAACGAATTGTGTGTAGTTGGCAACACCTATTGCTATCTATGTAGGTACGTTCTCCTACTGTCGGTTTTTTCACCGATTTCGCAAATTCTGCATTCACAGTTACATGAGGCAAAGTGAACACTTAAATAGCTCTACTTCCTGCAATGTTAAGTCTAAAAAATGCTTTTAGTCTTTATTTGTTGTTCGATTCCATAAAAAAATGGCGCTTGACACGTATGAAAAATAGCAGTTTCCAAAAACACAACCCCGAAATGTACACAATTCAAAGTGTGTCGGCTATTTTTAGAATTTATTGCTTACAGCTCTGTTTTCTTGCATGCCAAAACGTTAGTACTTAATTTGTAAAAGTTCGTTGATATTGCACTACCCTCAGCGAATCTTACTCCGCTCTATTTACAGCATTTTATGCCTTTTCTCACTTTCCAAAACGTGCAGATAGAATAGATAGGTTTTCTCGTAGGAAATCACATTGACTTCAACCTGCGATTACTTTCGTCAGCCTTACCAGCATTCAGCTCTACTTCGACAGAGTCCAAATCATGATGGGCACTGTATTGCCCGCGGGAAAAGCTTTTTAAAGCTTTCTTTACATTTTGTATAGACGCTTGCAGAGTAAAAGCTCTGCTCATCGCCGATCTAAATCGTCGATGCCTTTGCAAAACCGCCTACCTTACGGGCCATAAAAATCTTACAACTGATTTTCTTTAACTAAGCGGTATTTTAACTAGCTGTTATTTTACAAATCTGTGGGTTTTTGGGATACAATTTTAAGATTTTTATGCAAGAAGCTTGATGGCGGGAGTTCTTCGTCTTCTTATTTGGCACTACAACCGTTTGTCGGTTTGGGCCGAGGCCAAAAAGCTTCGCCAGTTGCCGTTCTCCTTAGCAGATTTGCGCCAGTTGGTCATCCCAAGTGCGGACAGGTCCACATTTGCTGAATTTTCGTGAGTTTTGCACAACGTTTAGGAATTATTTTTTTGTGTTTTTTTATTGTAGAATGCACCATATTTTTATAAAAAATTTGCAAAAAATATTGGAATAAAAAATATTGCATATATTGTGAAAAATTTGCTGTGCCAGTACTTTTTGCTGGCAATGTAGTTTGCTTAAACGAAAAATGCTGATAAAAATAAAATATTTCACACAAATAGGGTTGGAATTTTGAAGTTCGTGCGCGTATTTTGTTTGTAAGTCAAATATTAGTGGCATTGTGCTACTATGATTGCACGGCCGAGTAATCATAGTCAACTTAAGTATGTACAGTAGTCGAAAAAATTATAGTCACACCAAATTTTGACAAGTTTTAAAATATTATTTTTGCTCTTATTTCATTTTAGTTAGTTTTTGATAGTTCATTCTTTAACAACATCCGTGTAAATACAACTTTAAATTTGATGCAAATCGTATCCCAATTGTGTGAGTATCCAAATATTTTTCTTATCCCAATCACGAAAAATAATTTGTTGAAATTTTTCAATAGAAGATTACTGTATTGTACCAACATTTTGACTACAAAAAAAAAATAGTCACAATTTTTTTTTTAGTTTGTAAATAGCCAAATATAAAAATGTACAAATCTGTACAAATGTATCGATCGAGTGGCACTGCCTTAAAAATTTATGCAATAAAAAAAATCACCAAATTTTCGTAAAAATGTCAAGTTTTTCAATTAGGTTCTGAGTATGCAGTTTTGTATCCCAAAAGATATTGAAGCCTAAAAACAAAAAAACTGCACGCATAGAGACTTTCTATCTTTCGTGGGTATGACCTTATATCTGGTGTTCGATTAGAAAAAGGGAGAGAGAAGTTAATTTACCGACTTCCAGCCTTCACTTTTAATAAATTTAAAGTCATGGTCTATGCTCTATGAGGCTCTGCTGTACGTCGCTTACTGGGTTTACAAAAAGGGAATCTTCTTCAATAAAAAATTCTTTTTACCCAGCCATGCACTAAGTAAGTCTATTTTTGTCATGCCACGTTTGGTGAGTTGCCGATTTTGCCATGGTGTATTTGTATCTATTTCAATGCATGCCTATATGTACATATGTATGTCTGTATATGTCTGCAGATATGTATGAGTATGCACTTTGCTTGCACAGCTGAGCTTAGCTGAGTCGAGCTAGTGGCAAATGGACGATGGGTGAGCGAGCAGCCATGCAGGAGTTAATCGCCATGGCCGGTGTCATCATCCGCACTTTTCCACTTCGCGTATGCATACAGCGTGCTAAAGGTGTTTATCTGCGTTTGCTTGGCCAAAAAAAAAAAGAAACGGAAGTTCCCAACCGTTTCCATCGGTTTTTTTTTTTGATATCTATAGGCGGTTTTTTGAAATCTTTGTTTTTTTCGAATATCGAATAAACCGGATTTTTTTCATCGAACAAACAGTTTTTTTTTTAATTTCATACAAATCTTGATCTCAATAAAAATTTAGAGTTTTTCTAAGTTTTCAAGTCTCTTTCCAGTTTAAGGAAAAATTTTATTTTAAAAGTTTATCCCATTTTATCCTTCTTCAAAGCGTGCTCTGCTCTGGAGATTTTATCTTTTACTCCATCTCCGAAGAAGCTTGTTTATGGCAGAGTGGCGACCGCTATTTGAAAAACCTTTTTTTTTATGTTGCTGGGCTCAGAAATTTAACCATAGACCTCCCGAGTGCCAGTAGGCAACTATGTATAAGCATTCGGCTATGGCGGCAAGAGCCACTACTCGAATCCGAAAAAAGGTCAGAAAAAATGAAATGGTATTAAAAAAAAATAAAATAGAGCCAAACGTGAATTTTTCACTAATTTTTATTTGTTTTACTTTTGAACTAAAAAAAAACTTTGAACTTATGTTGCTTTTCTCTTTTCTAAATAAAATCCATCTTTTTTGTAAATAGTTTAGTTGTAATTTTTGTTCGTGACTTCATACCAATATAAGCATTTCCACTGTACGAAAACGTATGTAAAATAAAACCGGTTTATCCGGTTTTTACTTAATTTTAAAATAGGGAACCGGTTTTGCTCAAATTGCAGTTTTTCGAAAAACTCGAAAACCGGTTTTGGAAAGGGGCGAATAATCGAACACCCTAGTATGTATGTACATACATACATAAGTATTAATGAGCATCGCCAAGAAAAAAATTTGCGGTTTTTCCTCCGGAATTATAAAATTTTATATACTTTAAGACTTCTGCCAAAATACTTAAGAAAAATATAAAGATTTACTTGAGCTAGAACGATTTGACAACACCTTTGATAACATGTTTATACTTAAACTTTTCTGTCATCTGCGGTGGTTTTTAGAATAATACTTTTAAACATTAATTTTATTAAAAAAAAGAAATCTCTTTTGGAGGTATTTTGAAATACTTTGGCGGAAGACTTGGAATGTCATTAGAGACCGACTGAACATCGATTTTTAGAGCCGAACCTAACCGATCGAACTTTGATGGCCGAACATGGCCGAAGCCGAAGTTCGGTCGTTCTCTAAATATCATAAATTTTATATTTCCAATGGAAAAAATAGTAGCGATTTTGTTTTTTGCATAGCGAGTGATGCACCCTAATGTATGTACATTCATGCATATATATTCACATATGCACAAGCAAACACAAAACCTGTAGACGGACGAAAAAGAAGCATACTCGCATGCAAAGAAAAAAAAAAAATGCCTACAAATCCGATAGAGTTACTCCTGAAATAGCAACGCGACTGCGGTCCAGCCACCGCATTCATGGCTTCAATCGTTTGTTTATTTGTTAATTTTCGTTTCGTTTTTTTCCTGCATTTTTTATTTTTTTTTGCTTTGCCGCTGCCCTCAACCTGAGTCTGGCCGGTCCAGTCTCGGTCGTTTTGGTCGATCTATGTATGGCTCGGTGGCTGGGTATGTTTGCGGTGTATAAGTTAACTGGCCGCGACAACAGCTGCCAACTCTGGTGGATGAACTTTGTCTGCGAAGCTGAGCTCAGCCGGCTCATTTAAAAAAACTTCTAACTGCCCAAGTCACTTGGCGAACAATGGTGTGCGTGGTGAGGAGGGGTGTGTGTGGGGGGGGGGGGGGGGGGGGGG
>NW_016157847.1:104941-109370 GCF_001687245.7 Rhagoletis zephyria | reverse complement strand
GGGGGCGGGGGGCAAAGGGGGGTTTGGAGCTAGGTAGAGATGGCGGTGTATAAAATAGAAACGTTGCAAAAACCCAAACTCGAAATTGGCGGAAGAAAAAGTAAAACACTGCGAACAGGATATCGGCGCAAGGCGTTTTTGTTATAGCAGACGGGTGGATAAACGGATGGACGTCAGTGCGACATACATACATACATTGGGTGTGGATTATCGAGTTAGAAGAAGTACTAAACTGAACTCAGCTGGACTGAACTGCGAGCTATGCCGTCGGTTGACTGTTGGCTGCGGCGCAACGTAGCTGTCGTCGTATGCCGTTTTTCGCACACAATTCAAAGCCAAAAAGTGTTGAGGGCTTAACAAAAATCCGCGTATAATTTCCTCTATATTGGCAGGGATATGCATGCCTGTGTGTGTGTGTGTGTGTGTGACATGCATTTGAAGGTAAATGTAGTCGGTGAATTGCATTTGTTACCTTCCTTGTTTTTGTTTTTTTTTTTGTGTTAAACGCGGATGCTACTGTGCGAACGAACGGATGTGGGAAGATTAGGTGAGTATGAAATGTGTGTTTGCGTTTGTTGTTGTTGGTGCGCTGTTTGGCAACGTGAAATTGTGTGATTGCAAATTGACACTTAGAATGGAAGGTTGTGTAATGGTCTGTGTTTGTAAACATACATATGTACGTACATACACACATACATATCGTTACCTTAAAATAGAAAGGCCCTATCTCACATCGCCACTGAAATGCAAAAAAAGCCGTAACTAACTAAAATTTTTTATGGCATAAAACAATGTGGGAACTTATAATTCGATGAACCTACATCATAGTCAATCAAAAAGTGAATTTTAGATTTTTAGTTAGTTACAGCTTTCTGTATTTTAGCGACACTTTAGAACAATGGTGCTTGTAATATTATCCATAATTGACAATTTGGAAGTGTATAGAGATGAATTTAATGTGAATAAGATAGAACTTGAATGAAATAAGAAAAGAAAATAAAATTTTAATTTAAAACAAAATTTAAACTTAATAAAATATACATACATTGGGCCGTATGCATAAAACCTAAGAAAATGCTTTTTCCTAAAATTTCAGACCTTTTCTCAATTTACTCAATGGCTAATTTAATTTTAGAGATTTTAAAAAATATAAAATAAAATCAAACAGAACAAAAAATAAAATTAAATTAAAAATACATATAGTAAAGTAAAAAACATTAAATAATAAAAAAAATGAACAGCAAAATAAAAGATAGTATAAAAAAAATATAGAATAAAGAATTAAAATATAATAAAATTTCTTTTCAAAAATTAAAAAAAAAAACTAAACAAAAAAGGGACTAAAAAATTCAAAATATTTAAAATATTAAAAAAAAATTAATAAAAATTACAAAAAGAAATAAAAATAAAAAATATAAATGCGAAAAATATGGAAAAAATTAAATATGTCAAAAAAAGATTAAACAATTAAAAAAATAGATATAAAATAAACTACAAAATTAAAATAAAAACTAAACCAAAAATATAATAAAATAATTAAATAAAAAAAAAACAGAGAGTAAAAAAGAAAACACAAAATTAAAAATAAAAACAGTTATATTAAAGTTAAATAAGTAAAAAAAATACGTAGAATAGTAAACAATAACAAGTAATTTTTAGCAAAAAAAAACACCAACTTAATTGTTCATACAAAAATTTAGGTTTACCGTTAATTACTTTAAAATCCAATGATCGTAACAGATCCAAATTAGTATGGGGGCACCCCTGACGGGCCTCAAGCTCAATAAAATTATTGAATATAATTGTTATAAGGCCATAAATAACAAACAAATAATTGCCACCTTTCCGTAAAAAAAAAAAAATTACCGATTGGCGTGTTCCAAAGTTAAGAAAAAAATATATTCTCACAAATTGATAATCTTCGTCCGACCGACTTCAATTCTCATATAAAAATTTAAAACTAAGAAAAATAAAAAATAAACAAAAAACGTTAAAATTATGTACTTAAAGCAAAAAAAAATACTTATATTAAATTTTATAAAAAATATTTGTGGACATAGTCAGCGGCGAAAATTGGCATATCTGCCCTAACGTTGCGATGATTTTATTTATTCATATTTTGCTTATATATTTGATAAAAATAAAGTTCACTCAACAGCAAAAACCTACAAAAATTTTTTAATTTCATATCGAACTCGGGGGAAAATGCAAGAAAAAACAAGAAATTTCCATCGAAATTTTAAATTTTTCAATTCGATTTCTTAGAAAATTTTGAGTATGCCCACTCAATATTAGTATAATAAAGTGCATGCCGCTAAAAATTACCGTTGGTTTTTCAGCATTTTTTGTGTCGAGATTGCTGCGAAAAATTTTGTTCAACTAAAATCGGGCTTGGAAAATTAAAAAATTTTCACAAATTGAAGTCGGAAAATAAAACGTAAAACGAGTAATGTTGAAACTCTTGTAGAATTGCTATTCGCTTCATTTGCATGCCCCCAGTATGTACACACATACAAACATATGTTCATTCATATGTACACTGGCATGTTTGTTGATTTATTTGGCACATTTAAAAAGCCATAAAAGAGCGAAAAACAAAATCGAAGAAATGGAAAATGAAAAATATATTTTTGCTGCTGCCTGCAAGTTTGGGCCTGCGCACGATTGTACATCGATTGTCTGCATCTATGTATGTATGTACATATGTGTTGGACTGCAACGTTCCAGCCAAGGCAAACGTGCAAAAGATGCTGTTGTTGATGACCACCGCAGGCTAGAGCTCAACAAATGGGAGGCGGGGCAATGAAGTATGTATGTGAGTGGTGGACGGACATGCAACTTGTATGGCTTAAACGATTCTACACATACACATTTATGCACTCTTGGTTGGCACGTTTGTATGTATGTATGTATGTATGTACGTATATAAGAATGCATGCACACGTGCATCCTGCACTCACGTTTGTCACTTGACATATTGGGCAGCTAAAAGCAATGACATTGACTATGCCGGCCCCCGGCAGGTACGAGTACTCGTATCTACATACAATTGGGTGCAAAATATTGAAACGGGTTAAGTTTGTGGGTATCCTGTATACGCATTTTCTTATCTACATACATATCTCTGGTATGTGCAATTAAAATTAAATAATTTCAATTATTTTTGTGACATCAATGAACGTCGATCGTCGAAAGGTTACGCGAAGTCTATGTAGTAATTTTTAGTCGAAATTTCAAAGCGCAAATTTTTTTCTGGTTGTAAGGCAGAACTTCGCGCCGCTAACTGGCAGTCCAGTACCTTTTTACGATTCCAAGCTCCGGCTACTCTGCTGTATATCCTTAGGTTTTTCCTTCTAAACAAGAGCATTTGCTATAGGTATATGTATGTAGATATGTGTAAATAGTACATGTAACCGTGAATATGTTACAGTTACATAAATACATGCATATGTACATATGTATGTATGTGAGTGCGTATTTGAATGTACATACATCTGTCATATGCTGTTATATGATCCGATTAATCGATGATGCGTTTCGCACTAAACGATAATGGTTCACCAACAACTTCTCTCCCTTCCACTGTATGCCTGCGAAACAGCACACTTGTGTGGGATCGCATTTTAAGGATACTGTTTTATGGTTTTCAATTGGTTACAGTGAAAAAAAAAATGGGTGGCGAAAGGTCTTAAATGATAAATTTTGAAAATATACAGGGGAATCAGAAAATTGGTAAGGAAATATTTTAACTCTAAGCAGTAACAGATGTGGCAAATATTTGAAAAAATAATTTTGTAAAAAATTTTACTTAAGTCATTTCGTAATGTTACGACTAGACTCTTTGATGGGCTGTTATTTTTTGAGTAGTAATATTTCATCCTAATTTTGGCTAACATTGACGATAAACACAATAAAGACGATAATGTTATCGAAAAAGATTGTTAGTAACGATAACAACGCTGCTATATCGATATCGATAAATTATGAATAAAGATACCGATAGCGTTGTTGAAAACTAGCAATAGCGATATACCGATAACAACATCGATATCGATAAATAACACAATGCAGTCTATAAATCATTATATAAATAGGCAATCATGTTTCCTTTACACCCCTTTTACGGCTAAACTATACTTCTAAGGTATAAACAATTATATATCATTAGAAAGGTATTTTGATGCTGATGTGCAGGCAATTTTTAAAATTTCAAATCAGTTTAAAATAGAGCGAAAAAATCAATTCAAAAGTCACACCAATACCAATGCACACATGTACATGGTTGGGGCGGAAATGCCCCCTAAATGTATGCTTTAATATTGATAGCGAATTAAAGAAACGTGCTAAGCAGCAGTTCAGGAATAAAATGTATGTATGTATGTATACTCAACTTTACCTTCTTCCTTGTTTGAGTCTAATCTATTCATGT
>NW_016157847.1:100190-103297 GCF_001687245.7 Rhagoletis zephyria | reverse complement strand
TATGTTATACCAAGTACTAAGCTAAACTCCCCTCCACTTAACCCATTCCAACTAATGTTATTTTAGCTCATTCAACTTACATAAACTATCCTTAATTTTATCGGTTGAATTTCAACCGCTGGGCGAACACTAGTATAATGAATTTATCGATAGCTCAACAAATTAGTTAAATCTCGACTAGACCTTCAATAATGCGATCACTAATTATATGCATATGTTATGACCGATAATTATCGGCTTTTATCGATTAATCGATAATTCGATAAATTGCAAAATCGAAAATTGCAAAATTATCAGCATATAATTATCGATTTTAAGCAATTATTAAATAACTTTGTTGGAAATCTGTTGGCACCACAGCTAACGCAACTTCACAGTTTCACAGCACCCGGCCTGAGTACAAACACAACGTTTTGCTAAATGTACTCTGCTCCATTTCATTGAAAAAAAGCGCTCCCTCAAAACTTGCAAACATCCTGTCGTAATGTATAGGTCCTTTGTGTGTCTCTTAAATTTTCCATTATTGACACAGCACAACAAAAAAACTTTCGTTACTGAAATCAATATCCCACCGTAATGCGACACATATTCCATGTCCAAGACTGCGTCAATGAATAGTTTTTTTTTTTTGTGCTACAGATTTTGAAATTTTCTCAGCAAACAGGCAAGAAAATGAGTGACGACGGAACAAAGCACCAGCACACACAAACGTACGTACATATGTATGTATGTACGTAGTTAGCACACGCAAAGGAAGATTACATGAAGTATAAAGTGTTTCTTCTTTCCATCGAACAGTTACACACAATGCAGCTCCCGATGAGGGCACATTTGCTGTTTGCTTCTGGCTGCGGTCTGTTGGCTGCCAGGACATGCTGCAGTGCAATGCAGAGTTACACTAGCCGAAGTAGTACATATGTATGTATGTATGTATGTATAGTGTTCGTACATAAATACATACATACTTACATTGTTAAACTACACGTCATAGCACTCAAATGTTTCTCAACAAACATATTTACATACTTGCATGTGCACTTATATACACACACTCATGTGCATGTGTACATACATACATATATGTATGTATATACCTACTTACAAACATTACAGTTGGTAATTGTATTACTGCAGCCATGTGGCAAGTGCAGGTAATTGAATGAGGCCGGGTCATGCCCAAAGGCTGCAGGCACAAAAATAAGCAGGAAGCTAGTTGCCAATTCATACTCATTGCAACAACACCAGAAATATGCACAAGAAGAAAATCACAAAAAAAAGCAAAAAAAAAACAAAAAAAAAACCCAAACGGCAATGAAAAGGTGCCAAGTTGGGGCAAGTAAAGAATGCAAATTCTTAGTTGGAACCAGCACTTTGGTTGCTGCTGTTGCCAACCAACCAGCCAGCCAGCCAGCTTTTAAACGCACATACAAGAGTATGAACGAAGAATGAACGGATGTCATTATTGGGGTAACTAACGAAAAATGAGATTTCCAGTTGTGCCACTTTACAGCTGACTTGGCGCTTGAAGCAGCAATAATGTCATATTAGCAAAGCTTGCATACGTAATACTTGATTTGTCTATGGACTTGCAAGCGTTTATGTACATTAGGGTGGTCCAAAAAAAAGTAAAGTCGGAAATTTAATGCTCTCACCCCCTAGGATTGTTCTATACCGAAAAAAATATACCCCTGTTTTTTTTATTTTATAATCAAAATATATTTAGAGGTCGCTCAAATTTAAACTATTTTTTCTTATTTTCTTTTGTATATTTCTGTTTGTATATTTGATTTTTTTTTGGGATATTTCGGAGACCCTTTAAAAATTAGTTAAAATTAAAAAATGTTTAAATAAACAACTGGGCATTATTCTCTGAAGTCTTCTGAAGAGAAGAAGAGTTTTCAGATTGAAAAATTTTGATTTCCATGGATTCTATGCCATTTCTACGAAAAGTCTTTTATTCCCCATACAAAATACATTTGAAACTTTGAGCGCTTTGAGCGACCTCTAAATATATTTTGATTTTAAAATAAAAAAACAGGGGTATATTTTTTTCGGTATAGAACAATCCTAGGGGGTGAGAGCATTAAATTTCCGACTTTACTTTTTTTGGACCACCCTAATGTCCATCCATACGTGTTTTTATATGCCGGCATTTGCTTATTATTGGCATAGCATAGTTCTTTCATTTTCTTACAAAATTTGTGAAGTTTTTGGGGACCGTTGCACATTTCTTTTAAACAAATTGCATCTTTGCTCTTCTTGCTGAGTGCCAGTAATATTTGCCAAATTTAATTCATTCGATTTTCTTCTTTTAATAACATTAAGCTTGCCCTCCTGCGAAAATAAGCAAGCAAGGCACAATGCTATTCACCATCGAATTGTTACTTTTATCCAGTAGCCTCGTTCAAAATATAACCGGCAATATTTCATTCAAATGTCCAGCGTTGTTTTGCTTAATTTTTTCTACTATTTTGATTTGATTGATGTACGTCCAATCCGACCTTAAGGTATTTTACTTAGAGGACGTCTTTTATTTAGAGAAAATATTTAGGCTAAGAGTTGGATAATATCGATAAAAGGAACAATTCAGTCGAATAAGAGTTTCAGAGCATTACTACCATGAAGAATTTAGTTGAAAATGATTCCATTCGAAGCGGTGACCACCGTCAAATATCTAAAGGGGAACATTTCGGTCTCTGAATTCCTTTAAAGCCCTTCTAATCATTTCCTTCCAGTTGAGGTAAGATTTTAACTTCAAAAGCGAGAGTTTTGGCTCTGCAAGCATATGGAGCTCTCTTTAAGCTGCCTCTGATCGAACCTGACCCTTAAGGAACTTGCAATTGCACATCTCCTATTTTGTGCCCAGTGTTCGCTGTATTGGCATGGCGCCACCACAGTAGTACATATCGTCGCTCCCAACGAAGAGTAGCACATCTCAAATTACCGTGGAAGACTAGCACGTTTCACTATTCGCGTCGAAGACTAGCACATTTCATTATTCGCGTCGAAAAGTAGCACATTTCAGATTCTCGCGTGGAAGACTAGCACATTTCACTAATCGCGTGGAAGACTAGCACATTTCAGATTTTTGCGTGGAAGACTAGCAC
>NW_016157847.1:86522-99419 GCF_001687245.7 Rhagoletis zephyria | reverse complement strand
GCAAATAACGAAATGTGCTACTCTTCCACGCAAAAATGTGAAATGTGCTACTTTTCGACGCGAATAATGAAATGTGCTAGTCTTCCACGCTAATAGTGAAATGTGCTAGTCTTCCACGCGAATAGTGAAATGTGCTACTCTTCGTAGGGACCGACGATATGTTCCACGTCAAATCGTCAGATATGTATGTACTTTCCCGCAACACGTTTGTGGCCCGGTACTCAAATACATGTCGACACCTAACTGGAAGATCGATCTATATCGGCAGCCAGTTCAAAAACGCCCTATCCAAGAAAAGTTTTCAAGAACGCCCTTCTACAGAATTTTATTGATTGTTGCAGGTTCCCACAACAAGCACTACCAATTACGTGGTTCGCTTTATGAAATTCTCCATTTACATGGATTAATTCGATTTGACTGACAGTTCATTGTTTTTTTTTTTTTTTAATTTTTTTCCTTCATTTCCTCGCTTTCTTTGTTTTGATTTTTTTATTTAAATATTTTTTTTTTTATATATTTTTATATGCAAGAAAATGCGCAACATCCTCCACAAAAAAAACTTCTAAAAAGTCAACGGTAACTTCTAGCGACTTGAAACTTGTAAAATTGAACGGGCTACAAAACTGTATACTCAAAAATTTTATAGAAAATCCGATTAGAAATTTTTGAAATTTTGATGAACATTTTTGGAATTATTGTGAACTTTATGTAAAGTGTGAAACTTTGATTAATATGGTTTATGTTATAGAATGAACTATATTTTCATAAATAATTAATGAAAAAAATTTTGCATGAAAATAATTGTTAATTTTATATTACAACAAGGCGTACACTTGCTTTTTTTAAGGCCTGAAAAATCACAAGAAATATTTTTCATTTGTTGCTAGGAAAAGTACTTTGCTGTAAATTTTATTGAATAAATATATACATATGTATACGATAATTTTTTTTTCTTAAGAGCTGCATACTGATTTGGGAAATTTTGATAGAAGAAAATCTCTTTTGCATTTCCTGTGCGTAATTTTATATGAATTTTTAGTTTTTTTAAGAAATCTAAAAAAATGTCTATTGGTACCTATCCAACGTGAGAATGTAATAGAATTTAATCCGAAATCATAGATACATATTTAGGTATTTTTAAGCACTTTTATAGAGCTTCTTTCTGCACTGTCGAATCGAAGCTATTGATAATTCGTCAAATGCATAAGTATGTTTCACTTTTCACCCCACTGTAGGTACAAGGTGGCCGGGAGCAAAACACAATTGAGGTTTTGCTGCCACAATAGTTGCCACTATGTTCTACTTTCCACGACAACAGCGCCCGAGTCAGAGTCAGAGCCAACATGTTATCATAACAACAACAAAGTTAACAACAACAACAACGTTAACAACAGCAAAAACGTGCTCATATTTTAAAACAAATTGCATCGTATACATACATATGTACACATGTACATATGCAAATCAACAAAGAAATATCAGTGAAATAACCAAAAACAAAAACAAAACCAAAACCAATAAAAGTAGCAAGAAAAAAGTTATCACATTGCAAGCACCTTTCAAGCAAAGTATGTATATACAGTGCCGAACAGAAGTATTGGCACAGTGAATTTTTCGGAATATATGAAACTCAGGAAAATTTATTAAATTTGCACACTAATTTGCAACTTTTTATTCAGATTTTTTAGAAAAATTCTAAGTATGCAGTTTTATAGCCCATTCAAATTTAGTATAACAAAGTGCAAGTTTAAAGTTGCTAGAATATCGCGTTGATTTTTGGCAATTTTTTTAGTGGAAGGTGTTGGTCATTTTCTCCATACAAAAAATGATTGTCGAATTACTTTGTATGGAAGAACTTGCGCGAAAAAAAAACTACCAAAAATCAATGCGATTTTCTAGCGACTTCAAAACTTGCACTTTGGTTATACTAAATTTGAATGGGCTATAAAACTGCATACTTAGAATTTTTCTAAAAAATCTGGATAAAAAGTTGCAAATTAGTGTGCAAATTTAATAAATTTTCCTGAGTTTTGCACAAAGTTTAGAGATTTTATTATTATGTATTCTGGTGTAGAATGAACAATATTTTTATAAAAATTATCGGAAATAAATTAGAATAAAGAACTTTGCATATATTGCAAAAAATTCACTGTGCCAATACTTCTGTTCGGCACTGTATGTATTCGATTTTTCTTCTCTCATTTTTTCATTTCCATTTTTTCATTTGATTTTGTTTTTCTTTTGCTTGTTTTTTGCATTTTGTATTTTGTATTTTCTCAGTCTGTTTGTAGTTGTCGCCGGCACATGCTTGTTGGCAGCTTTTCAACTTCGAAACGAAGCAATTATGCGTATTAAGTGTAGTTGTTATTGTTGTTGTTGTTGTTGCTGCCGGTAGTAAGGTGCATCATGCATGCGTCAGATAGGCAAACATAACAACAGATAGACAAGACAGTCAGTCAGCCGGCAGGCAGGCAGGCAGAGCGAGCCATAGATAGCGTCAAATTCGAGTGATGACGAATTAATGCTAAGTGACAGTTGAGCATTGTGCACTGAAATCTGCTGATGCTGTTGTCGTTGTTGTTGTTGTCGTTGTTGTTGTTGCGATAATAGTCGCTATCAATTGCTGCCTCCGCCGCTGCTGCCGTAAACTGCAATGGTAAATGAATGTGATTACAAAATGCTTGTGTCAGATTGGCATGCACGGAAACACACACATGTAAAAGCTTACACATACATTCATACTTACATATACATATATGTAAGTATAAACATATGCAAATAAATATCTACTCTGCAGCACCGTTGCCTCCTCTACGGCTAAGCTTCCCACCATCTCTGCTCGCATACATGTAAAATGCATTGTTGTTTATTTGTAAATTTCCACGAGCATTCGATGATTCTTTTGTTCCCTTTTTTGCACATTTTCTATGTCATGTTTTGTAACATGTGCAGTGGTTGATTTGTTACTCGTATGCCAATTTCCTTATTTCCTCAGCGCTGTGCTCTGCCAATGAAATGCCAAATAGCTACTTTTCGCCGAAATGCCGTTTTCCGCTAATGATGCTGTTATGTTCATACATTGCTGCTGTCATTGTCATCGCTGTCATTGGCATTGTCATCGCACCTGATGATATGGATTTATTTTACATGTGCAAAATTTGTTGTACTTAATGATTTCTTATTCTATTCTTTTATTTTAGTTCGGCCCATTTTGTGTTTATTTTGTCAGTTCTCGGGGTGTTGAGAGTCACTTTGAGAAAGTAATTTGTGTTTCCCAATAGCTCGAGATCCGGGTGAGTTTTTGAAAACTGTCAAACTGCCAAAAGAAGAAGATTGACTGACAGCAGCGTTTAACTAATAAATATATGTATATGTATATCGAAACTCCCAAAAACAGAATCCCCAAAACAAAATCGCCAAATTCGAAATCTCCAATCTCAAACACAAAACATTAAATCCTCGCGTTTTGTGTGAAATGCTTCTCTAGTTCCAAATGATTATTAACTAATTCTACGTAAACGGACCTAACTATTTTTTTTTTTCGTCGGTATAGACACGCTTGATCAAAATCTATGTTTTATATGGAAGAAAATGCGCAATACCCCCGACAAAAAAAAAATCTAAAAAATCAATGGTATGTACATTAGGGTGCTCGAAAATAAGTTTAAATGTTAAATGTTAATGTTTTTGTAAAAAAAATTATATTTAGAACTGGCTCAAAGCCCATCAAGTTTTCCATGTATTTGATATGGGGAAAATGCCCTTTTTCGTAGAATTGATATAGTATTCTGGAACATCCATATTTTTCGAGCGAAAAATTTGTTTCTCTACAGGAGACTTTCAATAATGGTACGCTATTTTTTAGCATTTTTTAATACTAGCGATTTTTTATGGGTCCTCCCATTGATTTTTTTTTGCGTTTTTAGAATACTCAAAAATTTAAGCATCGAAACGTTTGATGAAACATACTTTCTTGGATTGCAGATGACAAAGCCGCCGCACAGCGTGCAAAACTATTCCTTTTGTGACAAAATTTAATGTCTCAAGAACGAGAACAGATGGCGAAATAAAAGTAACGACATTTTAAGGCTTTTGAGATGTAGAATTCAGGAATTCCACGCATCCAGAAAAGCACTTAATGACGTTTAAAATAGTCGCCGAAGTCTTTTGGTCTATAAAGTCTTAATGCAAATAACAACTGGTTGGGAAATTTGTAAGCTATCTAGCTGGGAGCTAATAAAGTTTATGCAGAGTATGGTCGGCTGAGGATACTCTTTCCAATGCGCAAGACGATGACCCTACGATCTGCGCTGATTATCATGGCATTACCATCGAACTGATCGGCTTCAGACCGGGCAAGTCAACAATGGACCGGGTGTTCACAGACCGCTTAATCTAGCAGAAAAGCCGAGACATAAATCGACATAAATTGGACATAAATTGGAGAAGTACTTGGTTACATTTTTGGATTTCCTTCTTGCGCTTCGTTGAAGTCGCTTAAGCGCGAAAATTATAAACCATAAATCGTCGAAATTTCTGGCATTCGCGTAGGACTAAACATGCTACTACTATAAGCGTTTTCCGAGTTTACTTAAACCAAATTTAAACTAAGGAAGTTTGAAGCGATTATTTACAGAAATAAACTTTACTTATTTGGTTAATGCGAAATACTTGTGCTAGTAGCTTTCGGTCATTCATTTGCGATGTTCAGCTTCAATGGCAAAAGAAAAGAAACAAAAAAAAGGAAAAAAATGTTCCACGTAAATTTCCAACTTTAAATCGAAGTGTGTCAATCGCTTCTTGGAATTCACTGCGGTATTTCCTATGCCGCCCTCCTTGCTGCCTACTTACTTGTACTTGTGCCTTCGCCCACCGACTCTTCCACTCTCGACGGCTATTGCATGTCCACAGTATCTTGCATGTTTTTGTGCAAAAATGTGTGAGGCTTCATATTTCTACTGCCAAGGTGCTTAATAAATTTTGCGCGCAAGCCACAAAACAGCAAAGTAGTCACATTTTTTTTTTTCATCTCATTTTTCATACATAATCGTTCCTTTACGTGCACCTATATAGTGTAGGTACGAGCTGGCAAAAGGCAATCGCTAAGAATGGAGCTCAAAGTCCGTTCCTTGCGTCGTCGTTGCGGCATCGTCGTCATCACCGCCGTCACCGCGGCTAATAACACCGTTTTTGTCTTGCGGTTTTTTGCTTTTGTGCCATTTGTGTTTTTATTTTTTTATTTTTCGCTCTGCGCTACGTCCAAAATACGGGCTGACAAGTACCCAAACGTTCCGTCGCCAAAGGCAAAAGTTCAATTAAAAATGCTGCGCAGCGGACAATCGAGACTCACCAGCGGCTGACCAACGAATCAGGCAACCGACCCATGAATCAGCCAACCAACCAAACACCCAACAATAACGTCGCACAGCCGTGTTAATGCTGCTTATGTAATGGCTTGAACTTCGGTTTCGTGATTGCGTGCCGACAATGCAACACTGTGGCAATGCCGCATAAATGCTGGCCGCTTGCATGCAGGCCGCTTACCTCAAGTGGTCGCCGTCCACTGTGCGGATGGAAGGAAGCGTAAGGCCAGGCTTGTTTCTTCTGCTTGTAGCTGCGGTTCGTCATGGTACAGCTCCATCTCCAGCCCGGTCGGCCGCATTGCGTGCTATGTATGTAAAAACTCAACTTTAACTTGGGATAGGTTGGGGCGAACGGCGCGTGCAGGCGAACTGCCGCAAGGCAAAAAATTACAGGCACTGCCTGGGCAGGCAAGGCTGTTTGGGTGTGCGCATAAATGTTTAAAAAATAATACAAAGGAATTGGAAAAACAGTTTTACGCAAAAGTACAATGTACCTTACTCTACAGCACACAACAACAAAGGATGCTTCAGAAACTAAAAAAAAAATAAAATAAAAATGAAAAATCTTCTGGAAACAGCCCCAGCCGCCAATGGGTTGCGCTTTGTGGTTATCGGTTGCTGTTGAGCGGTTTTGCTGCTGCGTGTCGCATTCACAGCCAGCAGCCGCAGAGTGCAATGAACGCCGTCGTCGTCGTCGTCGTCGTCGTTGTTCTGGTCGTGCAGCGCTTGGATGTTCTTTCAGTTTTATGTTTACCCTTTTTCCTTCTCCACCCTTTTGGTTGGCCTTTTTTCGAGTGTGTTAAATTGTGTATGCGCGTTGCTAGCGGCTATGCGCCAACTCATTTCTGCTGTCTACCCGCGTATCCAAGTCTCTTGCTTCGCTCTTCACCTCGGCCGCCTTCTGTCTCTCTTTTTTCCGCTCTGACGAATCGCTCAATTCACAACTGTAAGCCGTATGCGCATGCGCATTGTTCGCGAAAATTTTTGTTAATAAATTGCTAAGACTCAGCGCTGTGTCGCTGCGTGGTTCCACCTTGCGTTGGCCTTTGTGGCCCTCTCATCTGCCCGCACGCACACACAAACACATGTACACGTATGCGCCATTTCATTGCACTCACCAGCGCATGCTGCCCATGCGCATGCGTTTTTGTGCCTCAACGGCTTGCCGGCATTCGCGCCGTCTTTCATTATCTGTGGTGACCATCTGCCGTTTTTGCCATCATAACTTTATTGCTTGGCCCCTTTGCTGCAGGTTGCCTATAGCTGGCACTCGTCTGCGGACCGCTATGGCCCCCGATCAGTGGGGCTACTACTTGGAGATGTACTCTTGCGTGCCACTTGCTATTTGACGTATCGGCAGCCTCAGTCCAGTCAAAAGTTGCCTAATAAAATTACTGCTAACTAAAAGCATTTCTTCATTCGCTTTAATTTGCCATTTGTCTGCTGCTACCGATTTTTTCTACCCATCTTTAGCGCCCCACTCCTCTCCTCTGCAACTAGTACGCAGAAAACTTTTGACCAAAAGCACGCAGACGTCGCATCAAGAACGACACAACGCCTTGTCAACCTGGCGGGCATACAGGCATATTCGATACCCACCATAAACTGATCAGTGATCACCGCCGATCGCCGCAAGAAACTTGGCGAAAAAATGCCAGGTGCATTCAGCTTTTTGGCTTCAGCATCCTCATGTGCTTCCACCAACTTGGCAGTTGGCATATTTGTTAAAATTCACTTTTGCAATTAGTCGTGTGTAGGTTGATGACCGCCGACGATCACACAATTGCGCTGTAGGCAAAGCAAGCAAGTGCATACACAAACAAACCAACGGCAGATTTGCCCTTTGTTCCGCCATTTCCCCTACAATTACCTCAGTCTTCTGCCGCATTTTATGATTTCCCAGTCGGTTCAGTGCCTCGTTCGAGTGGCTCGTTAAGATCTCTTGCTTGCAGCATCCACAGTCGGCCAGCCTCATCTTTCTCCTCCGCTTTTGTCTGCACAGTTATCCTCCAACCAGATCATTGTTTCCCCTTTGTTGCGTTCTATTGTCAACTACTTACTTAAGTTCCCTCAATGCCCTGGCCTTGCTTTTTCGTTTTTATTTCACTACTCCGAGGAGCTGATGTTGTTGCTCTTTATTGTCTGTCCCCCTCCATTAGTTTTCATGTTTTCTCGCTCGTAATTTGATAATTTCTTTTGTTGGCAATCTTTTTTTTTAATAAAAAAAAAATATATATATATTTTTACTGTCGCTCTAAGGGCTGTTTATCGGCCGCTCCATTGTCTCTTCGTTGCCCCGCTTCGTGTTCGCCAGTGTTTTGCTTTATAGTTTGGTTGCACATTTCGGTTATGCTGCCTGCCTGTGGTTGCTGTTGTAAATATGTACATAAATAAATATTCTCCACCTGCATCTGGGTTTTTTTTTTTCCATTCTTGTTAGTGATTATCGCCGCTGGTTGCCAGGTTCTTTTTGGGGATCGCATTGTTTTCGGGGAAATTGTGTTTTGATGGTTATTGCTTTTCAATTAGGCATTTGAGCGTAATTAACTATGATCGTAGTAGCTGAGTATGAGATAATAGGACGTAGAAATATTTGTTGGAGAGCGCTCTGCAGGGCGTGGTATTATGTTTGAATAGCAATAATATACCGCTATAATTCATCATTCGTTTTTTTTTGGTAATCTGGCATAACAGCTTATTAAATTAGCGTAACATAATCTGGTGAAACCTAAAGGAGGGTTGCTTATAAAACATAGCTACATATATCTATCAAGAAAATAAGTCTGTTGTAGAAGAAAGGGAAGAGGCACCTTGATAAAACCCAGCTGTAGCCAATAAGAAAAAAACCCTAATTACGATTTCATGTATGCCGTAAAATGGCCGATATTGCTGCTCCCCCGATAAGTCTGCCCACTTCTTATTAACAGATAGAACCGGCTTCTTTGATCCGAAGATCAAAATTCATTATAACTACATACGTGGCACGCATGCAGCTGCTGTCCGCCGCAGTTGATATCTCAAAAATCTACACACTCGCATAGAGTTTGTCTGCCCGCCCGTCGATTGCGAAACCTTTAGTTTAGCTAAGAAGTGCTCTTCTACGTAGCATATGCATATCTCGAGCCTTCATCGGAACTGATACCAGCATGGGCTTCGATTCTCCTCTAACCCTTTCAGTACCATAAACCTACTATATTCAAAAATTAATTTCAATCAAATCAATTTAAATTGTAAATTTGTGACTCAATTGACGGCAAAATAAACAAAATCTGAAGTAAAAAAAAATGCAAAAACAAATTCCAATGTAAAAATAAAGTAATTTTTCCTATAAAGTTTTTATTAATGTTTTTTCCATAAAAATTGATTTTTGTTCAAAATATTTTTTTATAATATTTTTTTTAAATATGGTAAAAATATCTAAATAAAATTTAGGCAATTTTATTTTTTTCTAAAAAAATCCCCAAAAAATAATTTTTTGCAATTTTTTATTTATTTTTTTTAATATTGGTAGAGTTTTGTTTTCTTTCCCAACATTCGTAAAAAAAAATTTCTAAACAAAAAAAGCATTTTTTTCTAAAAAAATATTCAGTCTTTTCTTTTTCAAAATTAGTTGTTTTTCAAAGCCAAATATTACTATTATTTAATTTAATTTAAAAAAATATACATACATGTATTTTTTGTTTCTTTCAAAACTATTTACTCCATCATTTATTTATTTTTTTTTTTGAGTTTTTCTAATGTTTGGCAAGTTATAACATTAGTTAAATAATTTTGTTTCTAAAATCTTTTAAACCAATTTTTTTTTCTAAAAAAATGTTAATATCCATTCTAAATAAAAGTATTTTGATAATTATTTTTAGCAAAAAAAAACTACAAATACACAAAAAAATTATTTTTAAATTTTAAATAGCTTTTTCTATTTTTTGTGAGAATCATTTTTTGCCAGAAAATCAAGTTTGCTTTATGAAATATAAAAACTATTTTTTACTAAAAAGTTTTTTCTCATAATGCCTGAAAAATAATTCTTTCAAACAACATTGGGGAAAATGGTTTTTTTTTTTTTATGTTCGGCAGCCTCAGCGATAACTGTTTTTGTTTTATGGTTCCGTCTTATTTCTTCCTGGAAACCGTGGGACACACTACATCCATATGACAGTTATAATAGCCGTTTTCTGCCTGGAACCTTTTTACGAGTAAGAAGTTTATCTAATTTTCATCTTATAAACCACTTTATTTTAATCCAATTCTCAAAAACGACTCCTCGGTGGGCCTGGTACCAATATAGCCATAGAGAAATTAAGGGTGGTTTTGAGAGTACTAACACCTATGTAACATTGGGAGGTGAAGTACTCAAGTCCGATGCAGTTCCAAACAAAACAAAGGTCTCCCATATAATACAGTGATGGAGCCAGTTACGAAATTTGCCTGGGAGACATGTTTACAAGTTGTTGCTCGTTTAGCTCAAGAACGTCAGTCAAAGAGTACTTTCCTGCGTTGGCATCGGTACATACCTACGTCTCTAATCAGCCATGTAGAACAACGTCTACTTGTGTATAGATTTCAAATTTCTGAGAATTTTCCTACGTTACATGTCTTTTGTTTCAAAATTATTGTAATACATACATACATAAGTAAAGTGTTTTTGTCACTCCTACATCAACTTCCATTCAGAGTGGGAATATTGCTTAATTTCTCCGGAAAATATATGTACACGAAATAACACTAATCAAAAAAGAAGAAGTCACATACACATATCAATTTACTCAGAAAATTATAATAAGCACATTTGGAGGCGGTATTTATGTACATACGTCTCGCATCAAAGAGCAACACAAGCTTCCCTTCATTAGCGCTGTCATCGTCATTGACCCAATGTATATATGTATGTAAATGTGTGTTTGTGAGATTATCCTCCTTTAGAATCTGAGCTCATCGAAGTAACAAAGAAATTCCACTTAAAAAACATAAGACAATAGATTACTCCGAACGAATTAATAGAATCGACCGACGTGCTACACTTACTTCGTTGTCGATTTCTGGTGAAAAGAAATGATTTGAATTAATTACTGCTCTGTTTGGGTATACATATAGTATATTAAGTAGTTACGTATTTTGGGAAAATTGTTAAGAGAAGGTAACTGTAATCCACTTGATTAACCAAAACCAAATCATCGCCTAAACATTGCTGGGTGTTATGGGCGACGAGAACTTAGATAAGAAGTGTACCGAGTTGTTGTTGCATGAACTCTTAATGCCAGTATCGCAGGCAATGACAAAGGAGTCGTAATAAAAAGGTAACAAAGAATAAGGAAATGTACAAAAAACAAAGCTAATGAAACGAAAGCAAAACTAAGTAGCAATAACAAAGAAAACTTGACAGGGAAATTGGCTTGAAAAGCTGAATGCATAGATACATAGATGACTTGAGCAGAGAGCACACACTAAGTCAGTCGGTGGTCGCCTGACTGACAGGCAAGGAAGGCAGTAAGTAAATGTTGGGAAAATTCATCAACAGCTAACAATGAAATCAATAATTGCCAACGAAGCGAGGAAAAACTGGTTGCCTGTCAGGTACTATATAACATTCAACTATCCTCAATACACGCTTAGCTGACATTTTGCCCGCATGAGGGTATAATAAACTTACTTACACATCGAGCGGATGGCCATCAGTGGCAGTAGCGAAGATGTCAGTTTCAGGGCAATTCAGCGAAACAGGATATGATGAAGGATATTCACGATGGTATGTATGTATGTAGTTACGTGTACCTGAGAATGCATACAATATAGTACCGTTGTTGTGGTTGTGCGTTTGTTTGTTTGTATGCCTTTGTGTGTATGCAAAGAATGACAATGGCAATTGTGCGCGCGTGTGGACATAGGGAAATTGGATCGGGTTTTTGTAACTGCCGCGCCCACGAAATATTCGTATGCATCTATGTACATATACATGTGTGTATATAAATATGTATGTAGTATGCACAAATGGATGCTAGGTCAAACTTTATACCCTTATCCATACAAATGTACATACATATGTATGTATGTATGTATGCGCACGGGATAGCTGGGCGTGGCGAAAGAAAAGCAATTCCATTTAACATATGAACATATCCTTAGTAGTTATGCAGGAATTCCCGGCATCAAAAACCAATGGATCTGAAATGCAGCACGGCCAGTAAAATTTTGTATGAATTTAGAAAAAATATTTGGCTATTGTTGTTTATTGCATTTTCGCTTTTTTATCGTTATCAATAATGTTATCATTATCGATTGTTCTCGTCATCGATTTTCTTATCGGAATCGTTATTATAGTTGTAGATTTTGCTATCGGTATATTGCTTTCGGTATTAATTTTTTTTAGGTATCGATTTTGTTATAGGAATCGATTTTGTTAACAAACACCATATAAATAAATCCCCTTTTCGGACTTTATACAAAATTTATAAAAATTCGACAAATTTTTTAAACTTTTTATTCAGAATTTTTAACAAAATGCAAGTTAGAAAATACCGTTGATTTGTGATTTTTTTTTTTTGTTGACGATGCCATATAAAAATATTGTCGAGCACACTTTGTATGGGAAAATATGCGTGACACCGTCTGCAAAAAAAATTTTTGTTTTTTTGTAGCCAATTGAAACTTACACTTTGTTAGACTAAAATTGAATGCTCACCAAAAATTCTGAATAAAAAGTGTAAAATATTGGAGAAAATTTTTCGCATTTTTTATCTTTTTGTTCAAAGTTTGAAAAGCGGATTTATATGATGTTTATTGTATAACTACCTAGCTATTTATAAAAAAAAATATTAAACATAAATTAAACTAAAGAAATATAGCAAAAATTCTTAGAAAAACGAAGAGTCTATTATTTCTTCTGCTAGTGTAAATATGTATAAATAACAAGTAAGAAAGTCTAAGTTCGGGCGGAGCCGAACATTAAATACCCGGCGCAAACATTAAATATATGTTTTTTCACCTTTCCGAAACCTACCGCTAGATGGTAAGCCGGGGTGTATCAATTTTGAGTAAATTAGCGTCCTTCAATTTCGAAATATTGAAATTTCAAGCATTTCTGAAATTTACCGTTATATGAAAAGCGGCCTCAATTTTAGTCCGATTTCAATAATTTTCAACTTTTTGCTTATATGTGGCAAGCACAATAACCACACCGAGTTTGGTACAAATTGGTAGAACGGTTACCGATATACATACAGTGAAACCTCTCCTAACGGACACCTCTATTAGACGGACATCTCCCTTGGGCGGACATTTTTTCCTATACCAAGTTTTAAGTATAAATTTCGGAACAAATTACACTCTCTTAAGCGGACACTCTCTTGGCCGGACGCGGACAGTTATTTTGCATAAAATTGGCACAAAAAGCTCTATTGAGCGGACGCGAACCTCTTATCAACGGACATTAAGATTTCTTTTCATAACAAATCAAACAAAAACCTCCGTTGAGCGGACGCGAACTCCTCATAGGCGGTCTACTAAATGGAAAAAGGGGACTTCCCGCATAAAATGTGAT
>NW_016157847.1:83423-85469 GCF_001687245.7 Rhagoletis zephyria | reverse complement strand
TTTTCATCCTGATCATTTATGTATACATTTGTCTATATCTATCTCGATTCGTTTTGGCTGTTACAAACAACCGTTATGTGAACAAAATTAATATACCCTTGTGCACAAGTGCGCTCGGGTATAAAAAAGTATGTATTTAATGCTGGGCGTGCATACATACATTTGTATGTTTGTACATTTGTATTTATTTTAAGAAATGACATGACTAGCTCATTATTCCAGCCACAAGCTGCTTGAAATTTAATTGATGATGCTAGTCGTCATATGCACATATTAACGAATACATACATACATATTCGCATACATATATGTATACATACATACAGTTGTACGAATGTATGCAACATACAACAATATGAGTATACTCTATTAGTCTCTAAGCGTTCATGCCTGGCAATAAAATAAAAAAGGGGATACTGAAGTTATTTTTAAAAATTACCATAAATAATCGAGTTACATGTACTTGTACACACTATGCATTGATTACCCCCTACATGGCGGCAGACAGACGATGGCAAATTGATGGCCATATTTATACGCTCGTGTGCGAATGTTCTAAAAACAATGGCGACAAAGGACAAAGAAACTCTTAAGCGAGCTACATATAAAAATGATGGTGAATTTTATATGTAAGTATGTACATATGTACATTAAAGTACTCAGGGGTTAAGCCTTTTTTTTTTGGAAAAATGTGAGAAATCCTATGCCAATCAATACAAAACCGACGTTTTTTCTTAAACAATCTGCTAATTTTTGCCACAAAAACTGGCCAAATTAAACCCGCGTATTAAAGTGTGTGGCTCACCGCACATGAAATATTCAAAAGCTTACTTTATATCAGTGGTCGGCAGGCCATAGCTCACCGAGCGCTCTCTGAGCACATGTCTGTTTCACACGTATACAAAGAGCGGCAGCTGAGCAGTGCATTTAACGCACACGGTGTCACTTATTGAATCGTTTGAATGTGTTAGAATGCCGACACTGCTTTCAATATTATATTTCCAACTTTGCAGATTACGATTGCTGTTCCATTCAGTGCCCTTCCAACCATTTAAAGCCGCATTTATTTTCATATAAATTTTCCCGCATCTGCATTTCTTTGACAAATCTAAGCCTCACATATGTACTACCACCGGCTATGATAAATGATTGAAAATTCCTAGCCTATTTGCGGCTCGTAAAAGATTAAAACTTTCCACCACGCTTCCGTGCGTGCACCACTGCCGAGCTATAGATTTATCAGACGCCAAATGTCTTTATTTACTTTTCCAATAGATAAGCAAACGGTCGCTCGGTCGCCTTTTTTTTACTACATATATACATAGTACCAGCAGCGTCAACCACAGCTCCCCAGCTGTTCACTATTAGCTGTATTGACTGTTAACTTGACTAGCTGATGTCTGTGTTGTTTTCACTCCTACTTGAATATCCCCTTCGCTCCCTTCGTACTTGATAATACAATACACAAAAGTTTGTATGTTTCTTTGTACCTATGTATATACTTGTATGTATGTATGTAGAGGAGTAACTACGAGTATGCGTGTATGCTCCACCTCTCCCCAAACATTGAACATTGGATAATAGTATTGGCGCTACACACTCAAGCCTACAAAGAGTGGTTGGTGCTCTATTTAAGATCGATGACCTTCAATAAATTTGTGTCGTTTACAGGCACAGCAACGCGAACGCCCATATTGAGCATTGTTTTTTCGAAACAAACGCACCACACACACTCATACTCTGGCTTTTTATGCTTTCTGTCCTGGGGGGTGGCTTTCTGGTGGATGTTGTACTAAATGCAATGCTGCTTTGAAAACCTCCTCACACTGGCGCGCACAGCCTGTAGCTATTGGCTTCATATTCATACGCGTCAGCTTTACTTTTCTCAACAATGATTTCATATGTATGTCGGAATACTTTGTTGTACTTTTTTTCGTTTTGTTATCGGTGTGCTAAATTTTTTCTGCGCCCCGTTGGTGACATTACAATCATGCATGCAGATCTGGCAACGGTGGCGCTGCTGGTGGTGGTGGTGGGCTGATTTCA
>NW_016157847.1:83072-83323 GCF_001687245.7 Rhagoletis zephyria | reverse complement strand
CTTGGGTATTGAGCTAGAACTAGTAATGTCGGCTAAGGGTCTAGTTCTAGGCTAGTCAGATTTTCATCAGGGAGTCTTCAAACATACCCTGCAGAAAATCAAATCTGACTAGCCTAGAACTAGACCTTTTGCCGACAGTACCAGTTCTAGCTTTCTTAAAAACGAGAGCTACCAATTTTTTCTTTCCACAACAAATTTACAACAAAAAAGCTACAATTAATGCCGTTGTAACCTTTTCAATATCTCAATTC
>NW_016157847.1:60120-82951 GCF_001687245.7 Rhagoletis zephyria | reverse complement strand
ACGAGAGCTACAAATTTTTTCTTTCCACAACAAATTTACAACAAAAACACTACAATTAATGCCGTAGTTAACTTTTCCAAATTCGAAAAGTGTAGTGCTAACTTGACACACGTCATTTTAATGCCTAGTGGAAATTGAGCATAAGAATACAAATGGTTGGTAGCGCTCGTCAATAGTTTTCTTTTTTAGCAAACTATCTTCACTTTTGATTACACTCAAAATACATATGTACATACTTACATATATTTTCTGTTGTTAACCCTTAAATGACATTAATTTGACATAAACACAATAATGATTGATAAGTTTAACACCAAGATCATCTTGTTAGTTATAATACAAAAACCTTTAAGACTGTGCTGTCATTAGCTTGCATTTTCCTATAGAAAATTTCAGAATTATGTTAAGCTTCAATAAAATAAAATAAAAAAATAAAAATATTTTTGTAGCTACAACTTACGATATAACCTTTTTATTTATGCCTTACTTGCATACCAAATATCCAATTATTTCTTAAATACTACTTTATCCCAACAGAATATATTTCAAAATGAAAAGATAATTAAATTCTGCCAAAATTTCGGCAAAAAGAAAACGCCAACGCACATTCATCATACACTCGCTCGCCATTAATTAGTGCTAGTCCACCATTTTATGACGCACAGCTGCGACCTTACTTACTTACTTACTTATTATATGTACATAGTTATTGCAGCTTTAAGTATCCAGCGGTTGTCAGCATCAATTTTAACTGATTCTCTTCTTCGCCTTTTATTGGCCACAATACACTTTCAATGCGATGCGGCATTACGATGTCTTTTTCACTTAATTCTCATGCTTCACAAAAAAAAAAAAAAACGAAGAGTGAAAAGAAAACCCAAGCAGTGTGACGACAATCACAAAATCACATCGCTGCCACAAACTCGTTGCGCCGCGTAGCACTTTGCCACTTTGGTACATTTACAAGAAATAATCAATAAACCTCAACAATTTAATGTCGACCGGCAACGCCCTACCTTCAGGCAGGGAAAAGCGCGCTCATATTTAGGAGGGTGGGCTGGGAGCTAGGCAGCAAATGCCTGTTTTGCAACGACAGCGGCGCTGTCACCAACAGGGCCCATCCATCCATCAGTGCGTCATTATTAAAAGGCGAATATTCATAAACGCGAATAATTTCTGGTGTGTTCGCTACAATTTTTTTTTTAATATTTTTGCTCCTCAGCTGCGTGTAAATTACGAAATTTCTTCTCTCATCTTCTGCGTCATCTTGGGTGCGTTGTCTTGACAATTTCTGTTTTTTTTCTGCGTCTCAAGAATCGTCTATAATTTTACAGAGAATTCCATTGCATACAAGTATGTGTGTTTGTATGTACATTTGACCTTTTGCATTAATTACACTATTAAGCGCATAATTAATTTACCACCATAGTTGCGACTTCAATTTTGAAAGCAGCCAGCCCGAGGAGGCATTAGCCACTGGCCATCAAAATTATAGCATCAGCATCAATATTAGTTAACTTCAACAATGTGTGTTTTTTCTATGCACACACAAAGCTTAAGTGAATCACTCGAGCGTCGTCTGTTCCATTAGATTCGTTGTGAAATTTAACCGCAGCTGCAGCTGTTGCCAGTAGCCAGTAGCTATGTATTTCGCTGAGTATCACTTACATTTACTTGGAAAATATTATTAAACTGCATTGTTTGAAAACAAAAGAAAATAGAATTCGTTATTAGATAAACGTTACGGATGGGTGGGGGGCTCATTATGGGTAGATTCCACAAAATCAATTTTACGCACTTATTGCACTTATCGATTTAATATTGGCTGCCACAGGTGCTCGGAATAAATTTTCTATATTTTTGGTTTTATGCCTTACTTAATGTTCGATGGCTGTTTTATGCTGAAAGCGTTATTCTCCAACTTAGAGCTTTTCTCGACTGCAGTGCCATCTAATGGATTTAGTTTTGTAGCAGTATATAGCTCTTAATTTCATCTAAATCGGACTATAAATAAAGACTTTATGAATATATATTATATTTCGTCGTGTTAGAAGCCGTCTCGATCGTCTGCTCAATAATATGGAATCGTAATGTGACTTGTTCACAATTAATAAGTTTATTCAATAAATTATTTACCGAAGATGCCCAAACAACAAGCTATGCATTTAACGAGCCGATAGCGAGGTCGATATTGTAGTTCTATAAACTTTAACGCAAATTTGTACCATTCTGTAATATAAGTTTTTAGTTTCATCAAAATCGAACGACAAATACAGATTTTATCAATATCGTGACTCTAGCGCCATCTGGCGTATTAAAATATAGCCTATGTCCGTGCCACAGGTCTAAGGAATATGATGTTCAAATTTGATTGAAATACATTCATTAGAATTTGAGCTAAATTTTAACAAAGAAAACGGTGGCCATTGGTATACCTACGGTGCTCTTTCCCAGAAGTAAGTGGGTAGCCGGATAATGTGGGTTCCAGGGCACTTTGGCTTGTTGTTGGGGTCATCGTTGGCAACTGCTTAATTGAAATACATGGCATTAGCGTGTGATTTTTAGCGAAGGAATACTATCACGGTTGTAGCGAAAACGCGGCAATTGGAAACGTTGACAGCTTCCTCTGGTATTGCTCAGCCTTAGCGAAACTGAACCACGATGTCTCCACCTACACCCTTTCCACGATATGTAAGATTTAATCTTGCCGAAGTTGCCCGAATTGCAATGCTTCATAATACTTTCGAACTATTCTATTTCTGAGTACAGCCTTGAAATCAACTTCGAGCCAAAACTTTATAACAATTGACCACCACCAGAGACAGACAAGAAAGTTGGGAGAGCAATTGTTTGTTGGTAATTTGAAATTAAAGCCTCGGTAGCTTCGAAATACCTTATGATCAGAACGATTTGGTCAAATGCAAAATGGTACGGCTGATAAACCGGCTATGCAGAATACCCTCAAAATGCCTTCTCTAAACAATTCACTTTGCCAATTTTTGTGTTCACTTAAAAAAAAAAGGGTTCAAGTCGCCTGAGCGAGATTTGTGCGAAATGCCGCCAAGACTGGAGACGGTCAATGAAGTTTTTAAGACTAACTTGCCGCCTCGGTGTTGCCTATAAGTAAGAGCCAACCTATATTATGAAAACAATGAAGGAGTCAACAACCAAATAGCAACTACATACATAAGTGTCAGCTCACAGAGTAAAACCCCTCTCAGAGCGTTTTTCACTGCTCTAGCAGACATTTGCGGACATCACTACCCTGTAGAAAAAAATTACCAACTTAGCTTTTTTTCGGGAAACTAGTTGAAAAGTAATGCAGACGTAATCGGGAGATTGTTTTCCTTAAACAATTCTCTATTTAGATATCCTCATACAAATTTTACTTTGCATATACTTTCTTTCTGTACTTCACAAACACTTTTTCGAATTGAGGACAAATAAAAGGAAAATGGAAATTCTATATTATCATTTTGAAGTTATGTCTAACGGAGTTCGAATATGGGAGTACCTACAGCAGAGTATGTAAGCTAATATGAAATGTAATAAAATAAAATAAATAAATAAAAAAGTAAAAAAAAAAAAATTGCTCCTCGTATTGATATTTTATGTCCAAAAGTAGTTAGTTAAAAGTTAGTTGACATCTAATGCAGAGGGTAACCACCTCTGACAATTTCGCGGCCATCGCCATAGAAATGTACACAGTTAGTTTCACTCACACAAAAATAAATAGATAATAGTGACCTACTATATTTCCTTCCTAATCAACTTCCCGTTAACTTATAGTTAGATACATTTCCCGCAGGGTACTTTTATGTTCTGTGTTTATTAGATTAGGAAACATATCAATTGCGGAATATTATTCAGTGTGAAAATAGGCACACATACATACATATGTAGCTCCAACGAAATAGACAGATCCTATGGTGATGTTGTCATTATTGTCTTTTTAAGATAAGATAAATCTAGGCGATATCCAGGAGGAGGATTGGTTGCAAATAATGCGAAATTTTTAATAAAAAATTGCAGCATATAAATCACTGCGCAGCATAGTTTCAGGCATAAATAAATTCTCGCTCATTCAATTGCTTGTTGTGATTTGTCATTTTTATATCTCCTCTTCTTTTTTCTTTCTTCTGTACCGCCACTAAGCATATGCAGCGGCAGTAAGCAGATTTTAGTATTTTACAAGATACTTGTGCGCCTTAAGTTATGCTACGACAGACATAATCCTACATACATACATAAGTACATAAAACCATGTGCTCATATCACTTTCAATGCTTCACTTTCGCTCGCACACAACATCTTAAGCATTAAACTTGAGAAAGTTTTTCCACTCAATTTTATATTTATACATTTTTTCAGCTTACTGCCATATTCTTCTACGTTTTTTTTTTTTTTGGTTTCTTTGTTTTTTTTTTCAGGATCTTCAATTCAAGGACAGAACATTGTCATTTATCTCTCTCTCTCGCTGACATAGCTTGGAAGCACACACACTTGCACACGCATGCGTTGCATGTTTGTTTGCCGACACATTTTGGCATTTGGTTACTCCTCGCTTTTTTTATATTTGAATTTATTTTCTTGACATTTTTTGTGTGTCCTATTTCTTGTTGTTTTTTTGGTCTCATCTAACAGTTTTCTTCGGTTTCTGCTTAGTTGGATTCCATTGGTTTGTCACAGTTGCTTATTTTATTTGTTTCTATTTGTACTTGCTTTAATTTGTATTTTGGCTCTCCTAACGATGGTTGTGGGTGTGGGTGGGATGTCCTTGATGCGTGTGTCTCAAGTGTCGTTTATCAAGTGTTGTATCGCCGAGGCTTTTGTGACACTTGCACTGGCGAAAATTCAAATGAAAAAGCACCTAAAGTGCGCATATCAAGCGTTTTTCATTGAATTTCTCATTTGTGTGTTGCTGTGATTTTACTTTTGCTCCGTGACCGGTGTGAACATGTGCCCATCAATTATGAACCGAAATGTATGTATATATGTACAATGTAGCTCAAATAATCACTTGGGGTTTCTAGACATGGCTGCCGTTAAGGGCGCCCGCTGGCTTAGTCCAAAAAGGTGGTTGTGACTTAACAAAGCTATCTACATTTATTTCGAGCGGCTGTCACAATTTCACGTTAGGGACAAATTCCAAGCAATTAATTTTTGCATACTTTTAGGCACTCCACCACTCAAATGTAGGACAAAGACAGATTGCTAGAACTTCGAGACTTTCAATGGACTTATATTGATCGCAAGAAATCTTCAAGTGAAGTGTGCGCCTAAAAGTATGCAACGCCTCTGGGAAAAAGCAGAATCTATGGCTTATGCTTACGAATGTATATTCCACATTTAGGCTTTTATGTTGCATCTTTTTAGGCTCATCCAAAATATTCATTTAAATTTTTTTAATCGTTTAAAAGTTTGCGGAATCTCGCATCAGCGTTGTAATGAAAATATGGCTGATATGCCCCATAATATATAAATTTTCCGTAGTAATTTGGCTGCTTCTATCCAGTTGTCACAAATTAGTGATTAATCTAGAGATTTCCAAAAACAAAATTCAATCTTACTCGAGTCTATCTTGCGTTTCAGCTAACTTTTTACTTCACTTATCTCAATCATTATAATTTACGTTGCTTCCGCCCAAAAGTATGCAACATAAACAGTGATGTCGCTCTTCAAACCAAAGTACGCTAATTATGACATAGATAAAGAGCGCATATCTACCCCAAAGAAAAAAAGGTTGCTTTTCTTGTCGTTGCCTTCGTCAAAAAGTAAGCGCAGAAAAACTCAACATCCTTCGCTAACTAGTTGGCATATTTTTAGGCATCACACTCTTGTGACTCATTATAAGTGGCACTTATATTTACGCACTTTTCCACGGGCAAGGTCACCTTTATGTGTCCTTTAAGTATTTTTACTGTTTGCTGTGCGTGTGTTCTGCGTGAAAGCGTACTCCAGCCAAAGTGCCCGTGGGTGGCTGTGGTGTGGTCGCACTTAACGATTATTGTCGAGAACGACGACTATTCTTGGTAGTAAAAGAATATTTAAAATTAATGCAAAAAGTTACTTAAACTCAAATTTATGTCAAACAATTTAAAAATTTATGAGAATTGAGTTCATAGAGTAAGAGACAAGCGCGTGTAATAAAGCATCATAGAAAATTAAGCTTTTTTTATTTTATTTTTTTTTTTTTTGTAGACACAGTTTTGAATTATTTACATGTTTGTTGCATAATTTTTGGCTCCGACAAGCTTTACTAATGATTTTCTTTCTATTCTCTTTCTCTCTCTCTCTTACTCTCTTTCTCGTTGCAGGTATGTCGGCATTTTCGTCACTTCCCAAAGGCATTTACATAATTTCTCACCACTTTTCGCATAAGTCAAGCTAAAATCGAGTTTAAGTATAATGACTTTAATGTCTAAGTGCTTTTATTGTACTTTTAATTGCATGAAAACAGTTTCACTTTAACAACCGCACTCGCTTACATTTGCGTAAAAGGAAGTTGGAATTATGTTCGTTATATATGTATATATATTTTTTCTTGTTTGTGTGGCATTGCGACATTTTTCTTCTTGTCCTTCGCGGCACACAAATGTAAATTAAAATTTTCATAATAGCCAATTAGAATAGCATTAAAGTCTTTATTTACCAAGGCGTTCACACTTGGCGAAGCAGCCTTCCTGTCCGTCTACCTGCCTGCCTGCCTTCCTGCCTGCCGGCCTGACGGGTTTGAGTGCAAGGAGAGGCGAATTCACCATTCCACATTGCTTTAGCTCCTCGCTTACACTGAACTGTGTTGCTTAAATTATTCATAAATTTTTGGAAAATTATAACGCAGTATAACTTAAATCACTAGCAGAGCGTGAAGCCATTTGAAAAAAGATGATGGAATGAGCAATGAAGGGAATGTATGCTAGAGGAAGATTGCCGATTGCAGATACTACATACATACATACATACATGCAAGTAAATATTCTGCTGATTGTGTCCCACGAGCGACTTTTCCGGAAAATACTTAAACCCTTAAAGTTTCCAGTTTAAATGTGTATGTATGTATACATATTTATGTGCTTAGCTGTATTCGTTTTGTTTTGTTTTGCCCTCCACACCTATTGTTTTTGTTAATGTTATTAAAATATCATGTGATTTCCCGGAAATCCCCAAAGCTGCTTACCATCGCATTTATTCCTTTGGTTTTCTTACAATTTCGTCTCTTTCCTTTCGTCATAATTGACTACATTTTACTGCAAATTTATGCTGCACAAATTTTGTAAAGCAAAGAAACTGCGTCACAAGCCAGAAGTTTCTATTGAACGCCTGATAACGGAGTAGACTAAAATTGATTTTTAATTCGCAAACCTTTTTTTTTTGGTTTTTCTTGCAGACTTTTGGAAATTTTTCGTTGTAGTTATCGATAAGAAAACTGCATTGAAGTGGCCGGTTTCTCAGAAAAATGTGTCAAGCTCATGCCAGACTTGGCTTGCAAAGTAAAGTTTTATTCTGTGTGGCATTTTTGGCAATATTTTATTTCTAATTAGAACTTTAGATGCGAATGGGAGAAAATGTTTTCATAAAAAGAAACATTCGCGACTTTTCCAACAAATCTCTAACACTCTATCTTTGGTGTCTTATAGTAGTAGTAGGGAGCTATTCATTTCAAACTATTATTTTTACGAGCAGTGAAGGGCTCAACTTCAAGAAATTATTTTTTTTTACGAGTAGGGATGGCAAAAAAAGCAAATACTCGTTTAATTTTTCAAATGAATAATCACAAGCCCAAAAAAAAATTAATTGCAATTATTAAGAAATAATCCATTAATCGAACTTTTAAAGGCACTTTTTTACAGTGAGTATTCACAAAAACACTTACATAAAAAATTTCTAATTCTCTTGTTAATTAGCCTTAAATAAAATAAAACTGGTATTTTAAGCCTCGATAATTATTTATTATTTACCCAATTTTGCAAAAAAAACAAAAGTTTAGATAAGCGTTTTGTTGTTGAGCGGTTGCGTTTCTTGGTGTCTGTAGCGCTAGCTTTAAAAAAAAAATCTCTCCTCAGCATGCACCGAGGTTCCAACTAAATAACAGAATCTTTTCGAAAGTCCGTAAAGTTTTGGGTAAACAGTTTTCATTTCCTCCCAAGCGTCGATGATATTCCGCTTTAGTTCTTGGACTTGACAACGTAAATAAAAACTCATTTCTTTTCTTTTCGAATGGAATAATCGAATGGTTGGGCAACGTTCGAAATTCGGAAAAAATCGAATTTCAACCCCCCACCTCCCATTCCCAGATCAACTACCCTTCTGGTAATACCATCTACCATTTTGTCGGGTGGTAGTGGTAGTTCGTGCACGCTGACCTATGTCAGTTCGGGTCGGGATGTTTTATTAATACCTCAGCTCTTAATTGATTTCGATTACTACGATGTAAACGTTTTTCGAGACTCGCATCGAACCAACCAACTCGTCCAATTTCTCAGCGCAGAAAATCCCCAGAGTTTTGGTTGTGAAGCGTCAATAGCCGTCATCCTCAAGGTATATTACATGTCGGACACGGAGACAAATCGTCAAGCCCGAACATTCGATTAGAAACTGTACTAGTCTGAGGTTTATCACGCTGTGTTTCCGTCTCGCATATTTTCGAAAATTTTAAAATAAGAAATAAGTCCACTTTTCATTTAAACAAATTTTCCAGATCTGCTATTATAGTTCTGGGGGTCTACTCTGTATTGCGATTCGACAAGCAAATCATGCGGATTCGAATACTTGGCATTATGAGTTTGTATTAGTGCATGTCGACTTTCGAATCGGATTGAGTTTCGAATCGCAATACAGAGTAGACCGCCTGGCCTTTTAATGACCCAGGCTGCGTATATGCCTGCAGTAGGGCTGATATAACCACTGTTGCTAGTTGGACACGTTTTTTGCTGCTATCTCCATCCATGCATATTTGGAAGCATTCTCGAAAGCCCGCCTTACACACCCGATGCTTTTTACGTCTCCTAATCAGTTTCTGATTATCAGCAAAGCTAATGATTTCTAATATGGATTGAAGCGATAGACTAAGCACTCTATCTGAAGCCGTACTAACGGAATTCTAGGCCCGCTTCATTTTACATTGATGACAGTATCCGGTTGCTTATGATTCGGTACCGAGGAGACATATGAAACGGTTCGAAACCGGAGTATCTATTTGCTTTCCTGGTTTCGCAAGCAGCACTAGAGGTTGTCTTCGCCACGTTTTCGGCAACACGTCTTGTTCAACGCAGTCCCGTCTTATCAAACGCCGGAGGTATAAAATGACGCCGGGTTTCAATCCCGCATTCCCTTGGCAGTTCAAACTAAATTTTAAGTTTTTGAAGACTTACAGTTATAGTAATACCCTATCACTTGCTATCAAGTGTAAATATTAAATACTTAGATACTTTAAAACTCTTCAGGTATACACTGGTAATCAAACCTGAGTGAATGGTGATTTCTTGTTTGTTAGATTTTCTCAATATATTTCAGGCTTAATTATTTTATTTATAAAAATAATGTTCACACTTTACCAAAAATCGTATAAATCAGTGTTTTAAACTTAACGCAAAAATTTATTACCCAAGATTCAAAAATTTACATAAAATTTTTTTAACTTTTTAGTCAAAATTTTTTAATTTTTCAGTCAAAATTTTTAGACAATTTTTGGGTATGCATTTACATTGCTCATGAAGTTTTAGTAAAATTAATTCTTAGTATTTTTTACGCCGGTATTTTGTGTCTTTTTTCATATAACAAGTACAATTTATATACAATTTATAAAAATGGGCGGTGATTTTTTTTTTTTTTTTTTTGAAACAGTTTCGCTTTTGCTTCCACAAGAAATTCATGTTTATATGGAAGAAGTGCAGATCCCCGTGAGCAAAAATGAAATATTAATAATTTTAATTATAATTTAGCCGCTTCAAACATACACTTGTTTTACTAAAATTTTGTAAGCCATGAAAAATTTTCCGACCCTTCAGATAAAAAAAATTTTAAATTTTGATAACAATTTGTTGATTTTTTCTAAATTTTTGTATAAAATTTGGAACTTTGATTTATAAGGTTTTGGTTAAATCATGAACTATATTTTTATAAAAAAAAAATAACAAAAAAACTTAGCTTGAAAAACATTGTGAATATTTAAAAAAAAATAATCACCATTCACCCAGTTTCGACCGCCAATGTATACTTCCACAAAGCCGCAGCAATTAATAATTAATGCATAATAAACGTGTAACATCTACATTATTTATTTCAGTGGCCTTAAAAAATTATTAGCCAGCTTATGGCAATATTTTCTCTATACATATATCTACAAACAAATTTCTCTGCACATTTTGTAAACGAAATTGCATAAAATCCAATTTAAAATTAGCATTTCCGCATTTGCAAATTACGAGTAGTATTTCTTAACTAAAAATTTTTTCTTGCCTAGCTTCAACAGCCAGCCAGCCAGCCAGCATGAAATGAAATGCCTCCGTCCACAGAATGAGTATCCTTTGCCGCCAAGGTGCGCCTGCAATCTTACCTTGTATGTATGTATGTATGTATGTATGTATAACTGTAGTGGTAGTTGCCTGCCTTGTACATTTTGTGCTCAATCTCAATCTGTCTGGCTATCTATCTATCAGTCGGCAGTCGCTTCGCTACCCAACTAACTATGCCGCTGTCTACTTCAATTTATTTTCATAATCATTTTTGCAAATAGCCTGCAGTTAGGTAAAAGGACCTTTTTATTAATTTATACATTTTCAAATGCTTGCTCGAACGGCGAATGCTGATAGTTGATGAATGGCGGAGTGCAAGAGGTATTGAAGAAGGGTTTATACATAGGCATTTTTATGTAAGTATGTATGTATTTGTTGTGTATGTATGTATTTGCAAATTTTTATTTGTTTATGTGTTCGTTGAACAAAATTTAAAATCAATTTACTTGCATATTTTATGGCGCTGATTTTTTGTAACAGTCACAGCTGTTCTTGCCTGCTTGTAACAGGATTTTGTTGGCAAGAAATTCCATATTGACTTGCTGGAAAATTCTTTATTGAAAACTTTGTGCGCGTGTGTATGTGTACATTTTCCAGCCCTTAAGTCGTATTGGTAAGCCTAAGCCCACCACATCCCTTAAAATATGCTACGCTTGTTTGCTTTCGGAAGCGCTTAATCTATGCGTGCGTACTGGCATATCAGACCCAGACAGATAACTTACAAATACACAAACATATAATAAACGCATGCGTACATATGTGTGTGTGTGTGCATGTATTCTGTGTTTGCCTAAAGTTTGTGTTCAATTTCTGTTATACGCATCGTAGTAAACCAAAACTTGTATGCGGTTAAGCATAACTCAATATATACCAGCCTGGTTGAACATTTCACCAATTTCGTTGCCTACTTGCAGGCGTGTAAGCACTTTTACTCGTGTGGCGCGTTGGCTTTTTTTGGGCCCATAACATTTTATCACATTCTTCACACATACTCTTTCCTTTCTGCGTTTTCCACTTTCTTTGGTCTTCTTCCCTTTTAAAATTTGTCTATTTAAATTATTATTCTTGCAATGACAGGCACACAAATCGTCTTTAACTACCGACCACCACCGGTCGGCGGCGCTACTGTCGTTAATCTTCAATATATTCTTACTTTTCCTTTATTTGTATTTCCTCGATTTTTCTCTATTCTCGACTGCCTGCCGTTGGCTTGATAACTTCGCTGCTGTCGGGTGCGGGCAATCGATAAGTAAATCCGCATTACTTTGAGCGCATCGTCGAGAGGCACACTTCAATCCCTCTTCCGTGTCCTTTTTCCTTTTGTGTTAGTGGTAGTTTTATTTTACACTTTTTTGCCGGTCCTTCTAAAGGAGTTATACAACTTACTTTCCTTGCCTCTGTCAGACTGCGGACTTTTGCGTTTTTTACCCTCTTCCTTTTCCGGTTTCCCCTTCTTTCTGTCTCTGTAGGGAAATGAAAGTGATGGAAATCATGAACATCAATTGCTCGTCTTGATTGTTGCCGCTGGTTGACAAGTTGATTATGATTACATATAGGCTAGGGTGGGTTATGTTATTGTATTCTAAATAGATTGAAAAAATAACCGAATTTGTGTGAGCGATTTAGTGAACTCGCTTTAGTACTGAATAAGGCGGTTCCTATAAATATGCAATTAAAAATTAAGGCGACTCCAGCATCTGGTGGATTCTTGCTTTTTTACCGGCTTGAAGGTGATAAGGCAAGTGAAACTATCGGCTCTCCTCATTTTCCTATGGGACAGTAATTGCTTTTCTCTGATAATATAACTTTGGTATAACAGCGATTAGAGGAAATTTAAGAATTGCATACATGTGCTTAATAAAGGAATAAAACAGCTGCAAAATCAATAGTTGCTCAAACATTTTGTGTTGCATACTTTTAGGATTAGTGAAAGAAAAAAAAATGCTGTTGGATTTTTAGAGAATTTCTGTTTAATTTTTGCAAAAACGCCTTAAAAAGAAGAAAGAATATTTTTGTGAACAGCCGCTCTAAGCATGAATATTCCTCTCGGCAGTTCTACAGCAAATAATTAGACTAATTCGTGCTGTAAGAGAAGCAGCCAACACGTATACTCTCAATTTGAACCACCCTAATATGCCACTATACTTGCTTAGCTATACCATATGGCTTATATAAAAATACGCTTCTAATGATCGTCCATGAAAAAGGAGGTAGTAAAAAAAAATTACAAATTCAAATCGAATTTATTGCAGCAACTTAGTTTTTTTTACTTCCTCTTCTTTATACAGGCTGCGGCTCGTTACTGTAGAAGAAAGTGTCTGAATAAATAGTTTAAGCTGATTTTGAGCATCTCGCACTGAGCACCTTAAAAACGTCTTGCAAGCGCCTTAAAATTCAAACTCTGGCATTTTCGTAAAAATCATTGCATACCAAGAGGCGTTTAAGCATAGCAAGCGCTTACAAATCACGCAATGTACTATCAAATTTTCTTTCCCTGCTTCCTTGCAAATAAGAGCCCAATATACATAATCTCCATATGTAAACTTGCACCCACCACACTCGCCCCCACAGCTGGCTGTATTTTGTTTGTACTCCACCCCCGATAGCACAGCACAAACGTCTGCATATTTATTATGTAAATCGACATATACTTATTTGTTTAAATGACGCTATTATTGTGTCAACCCCACTTGGAAATTACAATCATTCAACTCGGCTTTAGTGCACCCTTCTGTGTTTTGAGCTTTTGAAGGACATTCATTGCGTGAAATAAATAAAGCCCAAAACATTCATCATCTCATCTCATCTGCTTCTGTGCGTGCGCGCGCTTTTCATTGAAGTCATCCCTTTTTGCGTAGCTGCACCTGAGACTAGCACCGTCTTTCGCTTAAGTTACATATGTACATGTATGTATGTGTGATTGTGTGCATTTTAAAGACAAACACATGGCACACTTAACAATGTCAACATTTTCATTTCAATTTTCAACAAAATTTCATTTTAATATTTTCACCCACAATTTACTTGACCCCTCCCCCTCCCACACTATGCGCTTCTCATTTTCAAAATTTACAATCCTTTGTTGCCTTCTACACACATGCCTACATGAATTTGTATACATTTTGGCACCCTTTTTACATTGTTTAGAGAATTTACCTCCCTCCCCCCTCGTAGTTGCCGCAAATATTAGCCGATTTCATTTATTTTTTGTTTGTCTTTCTTTCCCCTTTATGTATGTAGACACCCTCCATTTGTCAAGTCGACTATGACAGCATTATAAGCATTAATTAAATGGCATTTAAGTCAACTTTTAGGCGTACATATTTTATAATAGGTTTCCGTGAAAAATGTTTANATTTTTTTTTTTTTTTTTTTTTATGTATGTTACCGCATAACTTTGTACCACGTCAACCGATTTTTCTTTTTGTATCGGAAAGGTAGTGTCTCAGAGGTGGTCCCATACTAATCTGGTTGAGATCCGATCAGTGGATCATGAGATATATATGTATATATATATATTTTATATGGGAGTTGAAGTCGGTTTTATTTTGCTAAAAATTACTTGTTACAAATACAAATGTATATTTTTACTTAGGTACATAGAAATAGTATATACGCATTTGTTTATATATTTACATTAGGGTGGTCCTTAAAAAATCAAATGAAGGATTCTTTTAGGCCTCACCCTTTCAATGGGTAATACCACTGTCACAGATATCACTTATAAATTTTGGTCCCGATTGGAATCGTTTAAGGCGTATCGCAAAGGGGTCAAAGACCAGATGCCTCTAAGGACTCAAAAAATTAAAAATATTTTTTTTTTCATTTAAAGCGCAAAATCGATACTACTAAAATGGATAATATCACATATAAATTTTAGTTCCGATTGGAGTAGGTTAAGACGTCTTCATAGGGTAATCTGAACTTTTATCCCTCTGTGCGCCACGCCTTAACCGACTTCAATCCGGACCAAAATGTCGACTACAAAAGCATCGACGTAGAGGTTGAGGCTTAGGAAATCTGATGTAAAAATTTGCTTTCTACATTTAAGGACCACCCTAGTGTACAAACATTAGTACGTAGCGTATTGTATTCTTTCATATAGTCCCTTTTTGCATGAACATTTAAATAAATTTTTTTTTGTATGATTAAAAATTGTTTTACAACAAAGGAAGATCACCAGCTCCCTCCGATGTACTACAGAGCGGAGTACTATTGGCAGCTGTGCGCACGATTGTGTATCCCCACATTTTTGTTGGTATTTACTTGTCTTAACGTCATTGCTCACACATTTTTCAACGTTTGTTTTGTTAAAATTTTTCGACAAATCCACAACTTGCTTTGAGTTATTGCTGCATTCCAGTCATTTTCGTATATTTGAATGTATTGCCTGCCTGCTTTGCAAATGATGAACAAACATACCCACATACATACATATTTGTAGGCAATTTTGTGGTTTCTTGAAATTTTGAAATTATTTCTTGCAATTTTTGGCAGGTATTTCATAAAACAAACTTTTGTTTATACTTAAATACGTACTTATAGAGATGTATAGATGAACACCTATATATGTACATACATACATAAATAAATCTACCTTGGCATTCAAATGAGCTGCCCTCGATTGTAATATTTTTTTTGTTACTTATCGGTCGGCTATACATACATACATATTTGTAAATATTTGCACAAGTTTGGCATTTGTGTTCATACTTATTCTACACAAGAATGCATCATATTTGCATATATGTGTGCACATTAGGGTGGTCCAATATTTTTTTTTACATTTTACATTAAAACTAGTTTAAAACAATAGTAGGGTTTCCCTAAAAAAAAGCGCGCAAAAGTAGTCTAAAGTTTTATAAGAAAATGTTCACCAATATTAAGATTATTATTATGTTATATTAATATTATTATTCTATTAGTTTTTTTTTTTTAAATAGGTAAATAGTTTTATAGCCCATTAAATTTTAGTATAATAAAGTGCCAGTTTCAAGTGGCTAAGAAGTCGCCTTGATTTTTAATCTTTTTTTGCAGTGATGAAAATTTTAAAATAATGTTTCATAATCCTAAATACTACCTATGTAATTCCTGAATAATTTTTATCAATTTTGTCTAGAAGTGGGTCAGCTAGCGTGACGGACGTGTAATTTTCATCCGATTTGATTAATTTTTTTAGTGAAACATGTCTAGCCCTATTTTTGAATTTGTATTTGTTTGTATTACATTTTTTTGCAAAGTGCAGAGATTTTCTACAAAATTCATTTTTTTCTGCTTTTTGCACGAAAAAATTAAATAAAATTACAAATTAAAATTAAAAAATAAGGCTCCACAGGTTTATTCTAAATCTCATTATCTCTCATAAAAAAAAAACAATTATCAGATTGGATGAAAATTTTGACCTGCAAAGAATTTTGAAATATTATTTTTATTATTGTCAGGCGCACAGAGAAAAATACTAATTTTCCTAGACTTCCTATAGAATCCGTAAAAATAAAATTTTTTTTGATCGAATAAGTATATTCGCCTTCCGAGATCCTCAAATATAAGGTTCTGATGCATATTTAACCTAAAAAATTTTACAAATTTTTTTCAAAACTGATGATTTGTCTCTTAGATACAAAAATGTGTTATTTTATGTCATAAATGTAATAAATGTCATATTTTATTTTTATCATAAAGAAATAATAAAATTTTTAAGTTGAATATTCAGCACAAATTTATTTTTTGAAGGTTCCTAAAGGGAAATATTTTTATTTCATAAAAAATGTTTATTTTCCCCAACTGTGAAAAATATATTGAAAACTTCGATGCCCAGCGCCGGATTTCAAAATAAAAAATTCAGGTCTCCTTATTTTCGAAATAACGGAAAAAAATTCCTGTGCATTTTTGGACCACCCTAATGTACGCACTACATATCCGACCAGCCTTTTGCGTTTTAAATTCAAATTCGTTCAATACTTTTTTCCCCTTTTTTCTGTTTGTTATGCAGTTCATTACTTTCTGTCGCGTTTGGATAATTTATTTTTTCATTTGACATGCAAGTGGACAGCGACAGCGAGCCAAAAAATGTATATAACAGTTTTGACATTCATCATTGTTTTCGGCTTATCCGCCGGTCAACGAGCTTTAATTGCGCCGATTGAAGTAAGTATGCAAGCGGACGTAAGCAAACGAATTCTAAAAAAAAAAAAAAGAATAAAAACGAAATTGTTTATCCGTGGATTGTATCGAGTTTGTATAAAACGAAATAAGTAAAATGAAAAATAAATTGCAACCATAAACTGACAGTTCCGCGAATGAGCGATTGAATGCACCTTTCAACAATCTCCTTTAATTTAATTGCCAAGTACAGCTGAATCTCACAACGCCAATCTTCGGGCATATACTTATCAGACCAAATTTTGCTTAACAGCTAATACAAGCTACCTACCAGTTCTTCGCAGCCGCTAGCTTTGGACAGCTGGCCTGGTATATATACCGTCGACTCTAGGGACTTTATTGTGCATTTAAGCCGCATTATTTATATTCTCGCTTCGTATTGGTCGAGTAAAGGGGGAATGAATTTGTCCCTAACATTAGTTTGGGTTCTTCCTCTTCAGCAAGCGACTCTCCAAAGTTGTCATTCCGAACCGTTGTCAGCTTTTCAACTTTGTCTCTACAAAAACTAGCCCGAAAAAAAGTGCATTCATATTTTTTTAAATTTGTCATATACTCAGTGGCGGATTTACCTTGGCAACATAGGCAGGTGCCAAGGGCGGCTAAATTTAGGGGCGGCAAAATTTGAGTTGAAAAAAAATTTTTTTTATCAAGTTAGCTGCACTGAAAGTAGATTTTGTGTTTGTACATTTTAAGACATAAATTTGAGATTCAATTACGGAATTGGAAAATAGGACAACACTGTTTGGTATTTTTGATATTATTTAAATGATAATATTTAAAAATACTAATTTAGTGTTTTTGAGATTATAACTTATCAAGTGAAATAAGTTTGTTGCTGATGGCTTTCTTTAAAATTTGAAAACCTATACTCTTGGCAAATACCACTTTTTCAACTTAAATTGTAACAAAAGTATAGTAAATAACATAAATTTGAATATTCTACTATTTACTGCTAATCGTTCCAAAACTGGTACTTTTACCTCAAAATATTTTTCTTATGGGAAAAAGGGCGGGAAATTCTGAATTGCCTAGGGGTGACAAATATTCAAATCCGCCACTGCATATACTTACTTACTCATCACCATAATCGATCTTACTGCAAGCCATCATTTCTCTTTTGGATTTAGCCACATCAATAACGAGTCGCATGAGAAAATAACCATAACTGATTATGAGTTTCATTTATCTCTTCTTTATAGACTCAGTTGGAAGAAAACATAATAGCCGACACATACTACATACATACATCCGCCTGCATCTAACTATGCGTGTTACTTTAATTTATAATAATCGACAACAATTGTTAATAATGCGTTACTAAATTCAGAATTTTTCAGTTTCCATTTTTCAAAACAATATACCCACTCTTACTTCAGTGAAAAACTATAAATAAATTGATAAATAAAAAAAAAAAATCATTTATACTCGCACTCATTTCGTGTCGGAGTTCTATTCAATTACCAATTGGCTATGGTTATTTGTTAATTTTATATGGACAATGGGCAAGCAGACAGACAAATAGAGACAGACGAACTAATATAGCGCATAGACAGGCGGGGAGTTGATTAACCAGCTGAACTGTGCGTCATTTAGGCATCCATAACAGACCAATCGACTGACCGGCATGGCGGCAAAACACATCAGAGTGCATATACAGTGAGTGTCAGTCAAAATCGTACTGTAAAATTTTTCCCATATTTTGAAAATAATTTATTTTATTCAAATTTAATTAGTTTTTAATAAAAATATAGTTCACACACGACAACAAAATCCGTAAAACTCGAAAGTTTCGAACTTTGTAACCATTGAAAAAAAAATCAAATTTTCATCAAAATTTCACACTTTTTATTCAGATCGAAAAAAATTCTCAAAAATCAACGGTATTTTGTAGCGACTTAAAACTTGCACTTTATTATACTAAAATGGAATGGGCTATAAAACTGCATACCAAAAAAAAAAATTATAAAAATTCTAAATGAAAAGTGTGAAAATTTGATGAAAATTCAATTGTGACAAAATTAAAAACTTTGAGTTTTAAGGATTTTTATGTAGTGTGAACGATATTTTTATTAAAAAAAAAAAAAAAAATTAAAATAAAACTGAATATTTTCAAAATATGAAACAAAAAATTTACTGTACGATTTTGCCTGACATTCACTGTATGTAGAGACCACAAAAGGCAAGCGCAAAGGATAAAAGTGGCTGGGGTAAAAACGAAGCAAGTAAGCACGAAAAATGAATGCAATAAGCGTTAAGGGGCGCGTATGTACTTAGTGGAGCACACAGAATGATTGATTTGTGGTTGTCGTGCGTGTGTGCGATGGAAGTACAATTTTAATTTCATTTGCTGAGATAACTAATTTTTTTGATTGCATACGCTACAGAGTGAGTAAGAATTTGATTTGAAATTTCTTCATGCTTTTATAATGATAGTATACCCATTTTTTAATTTCAATTTTATTTGCTTTATATTTTTTTTCTTCTCTTTAATTTTTCATTTCTTCTTCTTTTACGCTCTTCAATTTTCTTTTATTGCATCTCAAACTGAATGAATAAAGATTGCTGCACTAATGTAATAAAAGACAATCAAATCCGTAGTCGTTCTTTCGGGAATTCCATCAAGTGTTACATACCCGACGCCGCCGTAATGCGTGAAGAGCACAGACAGACAATGTACATATGTATGTACGTACGTAAAGCCAAATGATGCTTGGGCACGGCCATGTTAAAGAACATTGGCTCTGGCGAGTACCATCCGCTGAGTGATAGATGACCACATGCAACTTTATCACTTGCAAGAATTTCCACCGCCGCTTTTTGGGCGGTTTGAGTGATGATGGTGGCATCTTACACTGTGCCACTAAGTTTTTACTGCGAAGCCATCTTGAATTTATGCCGAATCCAAGTAGACTCTCCCATAAAGTTTTTTCTAAGCTATCGAAGTTCTCGAAGATTTGGCACCAAGAAATTGTAGACGCTTTCTCCGGAGTTCGGGGTCCTCGGGGAAGAAATGTTGAAATGATTATATGCTTCACAGAGAAAAATAATAAAAACTACAAGATTGTCTATATAAAAAGGTTTTAGGCCAAAGGTAGAACAGACGAAAAAACAAAGAAAATTCCATGGAGGTTCCCTATAGATTTTAGGTGAAAAATCTAATAAGAATATCTTTTAAAAATTATATTTTGTCAAGGCATATCAAACAGGTAGCAGCATTAGAGGAAAAACCACATTAACGTGTATTTTTTTGTTGCTGCTGTTATCTAAAGTGTCAAAAACTATTCAAATTTTTTTCTTGTAGATTAAAGTGTGTCATGTGAAATACAAAAAAAAAATAAAAATTAAAAATGAAATTTGGAAAAAGTAAAAATTGGTGTGACTTTCTTTCTTGATAAATTTGTATTTGCTTACAAAAAAATAAATATTTAAAAAGAAAAACTTCTTAATTTTGTATTCATTTAAAATAACTTCTTAATTTATTCTAAATTGCGTAACTCAGTACGGTGTCGGTGTCGGTTCAAACAAAGGACTACGTGTTGATTTTTTTTTAACATTCGTAATGTTTTTCGAGCTAATGTCTTTCTGTTATTTTTCTATAAAAATGCCGTCCATGCTTTAACCCAAAGGATTTACAAAATTTAGGAAAATTCAAAAAATGTTCATCAAAATTTGTACTTTTTAATCTGATACTTTAGAACATTTTGCGTATACAGTTTTATAGTCCATACAATTTTGTTCTAATGAAGTGCAAGTTTCATACGGCTAAAAAATCGCGTTGATTTTTGAGAATCTTGTTTTTTGTTTTGTGACGGATTTTTACACTTTTTCCATATATGTAAGCATTAATTTCTTATGGAACAAAACGCGTGAGACCGTTAGCAACAAAATTTAAAAAAATCAACGCCAGTCTTTATATATTAACCTTGTTATTTAGACAAAAAAAAAAAAAAAAAAAAAAAAAATTAGCTCGAAAAACATTATGAATATTAAAAAAAACAACACGTGATCGTTTGTTTGAGTCACTGTATAGCTACCATTCAGAAGGTGCCGGGGGGTGAAGCGGATTTTTTGTTTGCGTTTAAATTTTAAATTTTTTCCACACTTTGGACAAAATGAAAAAAAATTCAGCAAATTTTCATCAAAATTACAAACTACATATTTAATCAGAATTTTTAAAAATAAGTTCGATTGGGCATTTTAAGTTATAGCATAGTACAAAAAGTGCAAGTTTGAAGTTGAACAAATTTTTTATTATTTTTCTTTTTTTTTGATCATATTTTTGCTGACGGCGTTGTGCATTTTCTGCCATGCCTCTAACCATTGCCTCAACTACTAGAAGTACAGAAGATTTCGAAATTATGTCCAAATTTAAAGTTCCACGATCTGATATCAGCAAGCTCCGTACTCCACCGCGACTCTTTCGAGTTGTTTGCAGCCTATTAAATGCCCTAACTGTCAGAGCCATTCCAACAATAGGGACTGTGGTCATCTTAGAACCCTTTTATTCTGGATACTTTGACGTTGACAGAGACCACCAAGGCTTGAAGATGATAAAATTTCAAATGAAGCAGGTAGTCTGCAAATGTTCCTGCTCATCTTTATCATTTGTGTAGCATAGTGCAAACACATTGAATTGATTTTAAGGAATGGTGTGATGTGTGCAACAGCCGCTCTCCCCCACAGCGAAATGATAAATGAATTTCCATTAACTGCATTTTACGTAAAGGGCAAGCAGCCTTAGAGCAGCATCAGCATTACTAAAAACGACGAAAACTTTTACGAAAAATGAGCTACAAGCATGTAATGGAAAAAAGTGGTTAGTAAGAATAGGAATCATAAGCGCGAGAATATCAAAAAAAAATAAAATAAAAATAAAGTGAGAAAAAAGTAAGGAAATTGTTAAAGGCAGAAGCTGCACATTACACATTTTAGATGTGTACAAGAGATACTCTATAGGGGGGGGGGGAGAGAAAACAAGCAAATAACTAAGAACATGAGATGCCGAGCAGCTTCATTTACCTTCTCCACGTTTCTTTCTTGCCAGCCCTCGACAGGATGTGCTGCTGCTGCTACTTCTGTTGCTGCTGCTGCTGTTGCTGTGAGTGAGCGAATGAGTGAATGCGGCAGGCAATGAACATTCTGTCATCCATCATGCGAATGGGTTTTGAGTCCAACTGCCGTTGCTACCACGCGATATATGTATATATATGTATGTTCATATGTATATACATATCGACACGCCCATATAGCCAAGCTGAAACATGTAGCCTGTCTGACAACCGCACCAACCCCTCCTCCTCCTCACCTCGAGCACATTTCGCCAATGCAGCGCTTTAGAACTCTGCTATTTGCAATTTGAAAATGTGAAATTTTAAAACTTTTTTTTCATAATTTTTTTTTTTTTTTTTTTTATTGTACTTATTTTCCAATTTATCCAGTTTTTCGAATCTCATTTGCCACATTGTCAGATCGTTGATTATTTCCACGAATTATTGTGCTTAACACAGCACAATACAACAACAGCGCAAGTGCCGATGCTGGTAGCAGCAGGAAAGGAACAGCAAGCAGCCAGTCGTGTGGTGGAGTGGAGTGTGGGTGGAAAAGATTGGCTGAATGGCTAAAGTTGGCCAGTAGCGCGAAGTATTTAGCCACACATCAGCTGCAGTGACAGCAAACTGCTCTGGTAAATACTCGGATATTTGTACGTAGTTTGCTATGAGTCATGTGGAGAGCAAAATATGACTTTGGTCTATATACATAAGTACATTTGTATGTAGTAAGTATGTATGCACCTATATATACACATATTTATGAAAAGTTTGCTTGCATTTAACCAGGTTCTAGATATATTTATCGGAGTGCAATGGGGTATAGTCATTGCGCTGGGTATGCAGTTACAGTTGCATGGCTATACTCAATCCCGACTCTTGCGTCCTCGTTCGCGCACTCTGGGCAACGTGAGCAACCCATGTGCGAGATGCGGTAACCAATCCGAGTGGAGCCTTGGGTCACGGCAGAAAGAGAGGGAGCTTCGGTGGGGCCACTCTGACTTATTCGGTTTAAGGGCTCACTGAAGTCTGCAGCGTCTGTTCACCAGTAGGTGCGGCTGCAAGCGGGTGTCTGCTTGGAGCAAGCGGCTCGCTATATAAACGTGT